>NC_057812.1:558023486-558183633 GCF_018294505.1 Triticum aestivum | reverse complement strand
TTCTCACCTTAGCATGCTCACGCGGCTGGCCTGTTCACCAGCTTGACGTGAAAAATGCTTTCCTCCACGGCGTTCTTGATGAGCAGGTCTACTGCTATCAGCCAGCTGGGTTCGTCGACGACACTCGTCGTGATCATGTATGTCGACTCTCTAAGTCGTTGTACGGCCTCAAGCAGGCGCCACGAGCCTGGTTTCACCGCTTCGCCACCTTCGCCGCCACCATCGGGTTCACCGCGTCCCGCTCGGACGCCTCACTCTTCCTACTACGGCGGGGCGGCGATACTGCTTACCTACTGTTGTACGTCGACGACATCGTCCTTGCTGCTTCATCGACGACCCTTCTTCGACACATCGTCGATCAGCTTCAGCGCGAGTTCGCCATGACGGACATGGGCGATCTTCACTACTTTCTCGGCATCCGGGTTCATCGCACGGCGCGTGGGTTCTTCCTCAACCAATCCCAGTACGCCGACGAGCTTCTTCAACGAGCCGGCATGTCTCAGTGTCATCCTGCATCTACCCCTGTTGATACGTCACCCAAGGTTCCTGCTGATGCTGGCTCCCCGGTGGATGATCCGTCTGAGTACCGTAGTCTTGCTGGCGGGCTTCAGTACCTTACCATGACGCGCCCTGACTTGGCCTACGCAGTTCAGCAGGCATGCCTACACATGCATGATCCTCGTGACTGCCATCTCGCCATCATCAAGCGCATCTTGCGGTATGTTCGTGGCACCTCCACCTATGGCCTCCTTCTGTCATCTTCCGCCTCTACGGAGATCGTGGCTTACTCCGATGTGGATTGGGCCGGCTGCCCGGACACTCGACGATCTACCTCGGGCTATTGCGTCTACCTCGGCGGCACACTCGTGAGTTGGTCCTCCAAGAGGCAAACCACTGTCTCTCGCTCCAGCGCGGAAGCAGAGTATCGCGCCGTCGCCAACGCCGTTGCTGACTGCGTGTGGCTACGGCAACTCCTTGATGAGCTTGGTTGTTCTCTCCCGAAGGCCACGATTGTGTTTTGTGATAACATCTCGGCGGTGTACATGTCCACCAATCCAGTGCATCACAGGCGGACGAAACACATCGAGCTGGACATTCATTTTGTCCGGGAGAAGGTGGCTCTCGGCGACTTCCGGATTGTACATGTTCCCACCACTCAACAACTCGCAGATATTATGACCAAAGGCCTCCCGGCAGCAGCTTTTCAAGCCTTCCGTTCCAGTCTATGTGTCTTGCCAAGCGACGACAGCTCGACTGCGGTGGGGTGTTAGCGTACGTGTGTGTTCACGTCGTGCGTCTGTGCACGTACGTGGGTTAGTCATGGGTTAAGCCCAAGTGGCCCGAGTCTTAAGGCTGGCTTTGTGTGTATGGTTAGGCATGTACAGCTATATATGGTGTAATCTCCGAATCAATCAATACAGAGAGAGAATTGCACGAGTTTCCTTTCCCTGCTGTCTTTCCAACTCTAGCAGCCTCCTCTTCGTCACTGTCGTCCCCGACGACCTCCTCGCCCCCCGCTGCCCCGTCCCTACAAATCCCGGTGAGGCCACGGCCCCCGCCCTCCTCCTTCCCCTGTCCCCGCGCCGTCCGTGCCTCCCTCGGTGCGCCACCATGCGCACTCGCGCCCGCGTGCCGGAGCTCACGCTCTGGGCAGCACGCGCTCACCCCGCGCACTCCGGCGCTCCGCTCGCTCCCAGCACTTCGGTCGGGGCCGAGCCCCGCCGCTGCCATCGTGCGCCCACGCCCCCGCTCCCTTGGCCTCGCCCGCAGCCCCCCGGTGCGCTGCCCAGCATCGCCGCCGTCCGCCGGTGCTGTCCGTGGCCGGGCTCTGGCGAGCCACCCGCCCACTGCCCACTGGCGCCCGTCGCCTGTTCGGGTGTTACCGATGCCCGCATGCCCGTTTGGCCCCTGGCCCTATGACAGCCAGGGCCCACGTCCCCTTAGAACGTTTTTATAAAAAAAGACTAAAAAAGATTTATAAAATAATAATAATTACAAATAAATAAATAAGTAAATAATATTAATAAATAAAATTAACAATTAACTAATGAATTAACTAATTAACTTAATTAAGTAATTAAAGAATTAATTAAACTAATTAATCCTGTTTAATTAATCTAATCAATTAGTTAAGTTAATTAAACCCTAATCAACCTAAATGGAGTATGACAGGTGGGTCCCACTGGACCCACACATCAGTTTGACCAGTCAACACCCCTGTTGTCTGCTGACGTCATGATGACGTCAGCAAACACTGTTGTGGATAATGTTAGAATTAAACAATTAATTAAATTTAGAAAATGCATAAAACTTTGAAAATTAATATAAAATAAACTGTACCTCGGATGAAAAAACTTTGTACATGAAAGTTGCTCAGAATGACGAGACAAATCCGGATATGCAGCCCGTTCATCCGCCACGCATCCCTAGCATAGCGAACACGCAACTTTCCCCCTCCGGTTCGTTTGTCCGAAAACGCAAAACACCGGGGATAATTTCCTGGATGTTTCCCCCCTTCACTGGTACCACCTCATACCGCGTTAGGGCACCCCTAGCACCGATACTTGTCATGTCATGCATCGCTATGCATCTGTTTGCTTGATATTTATTGTTTCTTCCCCCTCTTCTCTCGCAAGACCCCGAGACCGACGCCACTGCTACCCAGTACGATTACGGTGTTGACGACCCCTCTTGCCAGAGCAACCAGGCAAGCCCCCCCCACTTGATCACCAGATATCGCCTACTCTTCTCTATACTGCTTGCATTAGAGTAGTGTAGCATGTTACTGCTTTTCGTTAATCCTACCCTGATGCATAGCCTGTCCTTGCTACTACTGTTGTTACCTTTACCTGCAATCCTAATGCTTAGTATAGGATCCTAGATTATCATCAGTGGCCCTACACTCTTGTCCGTCTGCCATGTTATACTACTGGGCCGTGATCACTTCGGGAGGTGATCACGGGCATATACTATATACTTTGCACTTTTACATTACCTGTGGTACTGTTCGGAGTTGGGGGCTGAAGGGGCAGGTGGGCTCCATCCCGGTAGAGGTGGGCCTGGGTTCCCAACGGCCCTCGACTGTTACTTTGTGGCGGAGCGACAGGGCAGGTTGAGGCCACCTAGGAGAGAGATGGGCCGGGCCGTGGTTGGCGTTCGCGGATACTTAACATGTTTAACGAGATCTTGGTATTTGATCTGAGTCTGACCACTGGCCTATACGCACTAACCATCTACGCGGGGACATTTATGGGCACTCGACGTCGTGGTATCAGCCGAAGCCTTCGTGACGTCAGCGACTGAGCGGCGCGCGCCGGGTTGGACCGTGTAAGGCAACTTCCTTTGTAATGGAGGTTGCTAGGTCTGCTCTCCGGCCGCGTTCGCAACGTGCAGGTGTGCAAAGGGCGATGGGCCCAGACCCCTGCGCCATAGGATTTAGACCGGCGTGTTGACCTCTCTGTTGTGCCTAGGTAGGGCTGCGACGTGTTGATCTTCCGAGGCCGGGCATGACCCAGGAAAGTGTGTCCGGCCAAATAGGATCGAGCGTGTTGGGTTATGTGGTGCACCCCTGCAGGGAAGTTAATCTATTCGAATAGCCGTGATCTTCAGTAACAGGACGACTTGGAGTTGTACCTTGACCTTATGACAACTAGAACCGGATACTTAATATAACACACCCTTCCAAGTGCCAGATACAACCGGTGGTCGCTCTCTCACAGGGCGACGAGGGGAGGATCATCGGTTAGGATTATGCTATGCGATGATACTTGGTGAACTTACCATCTACTCTCTTCTCCTGCTGCAAGATGGAGGTTACTAGAAGTGTAGTCTTCGGAAGGACTAGCTATCCCCCTCTTATTCCGGCATTCTGCAGTTCAGTCCACATATGATACCCTTGTTCCATTTGATACCAATCCATACATATGTAGTGTAGCTCCTTGCTTGCGAGTACTTTGGATGAGTACTCACGGTTGCTTTTCTTCCCCTTTTCCCCTTTCCTATATCCGATTGCTGCAACCAGACGATGGAGCCCAGGAGCCAGATGCCACTGTCAATGATGACTACTACTACTCGGGAGGTGCCTATTACTACGTGCAGCCCGCTGACGGCGACCAGGAGTAGTTTAGGAGGATCCCAGGCAGGAGGCCTGCGCCTCTTTCGATATGTATCCCAGTTTGTGCTAGCCTTCTTAAGGCAAACTTGTTTAACTTATGTCTGTACTCAGATATTGTTGTTTCCGCTGACTCGTCTATGAACGAGCTCTTGTATTCGAGCCCTCGAGGCCCCTGGCTTGTAATATGATGCTTGTATGACTTATTTTATTTGTAGAGTTGTGTTGTGATATCTTCCCATGAGTCCCTGATCTTGATCGTACACATTTGTGTGTATGATTAGTGTACGATTAAATCGGGGGTGTCACAAGTTGGTATCAGAGCCGACTGCCTATAGGAATCCCCCTTTCCAACTCCTTGGCCGAAGTCGAGTCTAGTCATTGAAAAACTTTTACTAACATGGTTGTGCGGCTTACGGGCCCACGTCGCCCTCTGGGTGGTATTAGTATCTTTTACTCCTCGATCCTTACTCTGGGACTCTGAACTCTCTTCTATTCGGGTTAAATGAATTTTGCTAAAATCTAACATTAGGATCTCGTTATCCCTTTCTCCCGGAGAGCCCTTCATTACAGATGATCGACCGCTTCAACAGAAGATTCTGATAATACTCTCTGATGTTCTCCTGAAACTTTGTACCATTGCTTTTACAATTCCCTACCACCGAAAAATCCCTATGGATAAATACTTACACCTGTCGTTCTTACTTTTATTCCCAGTTGGTCTTGTTATTACAAGATACCCTGAAATACTCGTCGTTGTTTCGATAATCCTTTGAGCGTACTGCCTTGCTGTTTTTTGTCACCTGAATACCCCTACGGGTAATTCTCGCACTTATCGAGTATCCTCTCATCCCCCAGTTGTTCATGTGTTTCACAATGGTCATCGAAATACTATTCGATCCTCCAAAAATCCTTAGTAGCTTATTGCTCTGCAATACTTGTCTGCTTGCATGATGGATGCTTTCCATATGTCTGGCAATATTCATTAGTATCCTTAGACACCGTCATTTTGATCCCTTTGATTCAACATGAGTGCGAATGCACGCAATCATCAGTTGATCCTTCTAAATTATCTTTCCGGCTCAGACGTCATTTTAAACATGAGCTGGTTCTCAACAAATCCAATTGCCGTCGATTGTACCCCTAAGGCTATTCAACATATCCATCCCTAATCAGAACATTGCTTCTGATCCCTTGATTTGAAAATCATAATTCCTTTGCATTTGAGCTCTGGATTAGTCAGTTGTTTCCATAATCCAATGCCTTTGCATTGTTACTTCCTCTGGTTGTGTGCCGATGCTCACGTCAGCTCTGTTATGGACCGACAGATCCTTTAATGGACTTTATCCGACAGCGTCCTTCATATTCAATAACCTTGTGAGCCTTCCCTCGGATACATAATGCCTTTGGTAAATTGTATCATCTACTTTCTCAACCTTGCTCTACTTTCGAGCTTGTGATATTTACTCTTGAAACTTGTGGTATATGTTTCTAAGAAGCTCCTATGGGTTGAACATACGCCTTCTCTAAACTGTGTGAACTCGAAAGTTTTCACGAGTCATACACTTCTGGTATTTTGCCAAATAAAATTTCAACAGTACAACTTCTTCGAAAGTGAGAAGTGAATGAAAGGTTATGCATTGGAGAAGTGGGAGTCGACCTTGAACTTTGTGTTCATGCCCATGGACACGATGTAGATCTTATCATTAAAGCTTCTCTTAAATTAAATTATTCCTTTGGTATAAGTTCATCTTATATCCGGGATCTGGCCTTTTGCAATAGTGTTTCTGACCATGTTCTCCTTTAAATACCATTTCTCGAACAAGTTGTAATTTTCTTCTACAGATCATTGCACCCGACCAACCTTTACTTTGATCTACCGTCGTGAATTACACTCTGGTATCTCAAGAATATCATAGAATTGCATAACTTCTTATGGGTTCTTCATCAACTATTATTTCTCACCGATTCCAATTTTCCCGGGTTCTGGGTTGTCGTCAACCGAGGACACCAATAAGTGAATCGATTCCGCACTCTGGTTCAATAACTCTTAAGTAATTGTTGTTGCTTATGAGTTAATAATCACTTAAGTCATTCCTAGCCTGATCGGCTATATCATCATGGTGCTAAATTTTAACTGTGCAACTTGGTCCTTCTTCACGGAGCACGATTCTCGATGATGAGCTAAGCTTACATTGATTTTCCTCATCATATCATTTCGCCTTGAACCGCAAGCTTGATTTCGAGTTTGTGTCGTAACCATGGTTCCAATAACCTTCCGTTTATCATTCGTTTGACTAGATGTCATCACCGATTGATTACATCTTCATGAAATATCTCGACAAATGTGTCGTGATCATCATCAGCATTCCAAGCTCTTCCAAGATATCAGTTGAGTTCATGATGATAAATACCATCCTTGCCCTCGATGATTTGTGTTACCATCGACCACTTTATTGACTTCCCTCCAACACAAGCTTGATCGTGTTTGGTGTTATAACTTCAGTTCCTTGCTATCCATCAATTGGTTTTCCTTACCTTGGAACATTACCATCTATTAGGTCATCAATGTTGTGAGAATTTCACCACCTCTTAAGAATTCGTGATACAGTGATGCTTCTCGCCATCACCATTCTTTACCTGGTCCCCGTGTTGAGTGAACTCCGCTGTGCAAATTTAATATCTCTAGCAACCCTATTGCTTCAGAGTTATTGGACAATGATTCCAATTTGGACATTTTCCTTTCCATTCTTCTGTTTAATCTGATAATCACATTTTCCTTTCCATTGTTTTGTTTAACCTTCTTGAGGTTTATATGATCTAAGCAGTAATAAGTCACTGCTTTTGTAAGCACCTCGGTGTACAACTCTGTCAGTTAGACCCTGTTACTATTGTTGATGATATTCCGGTAACCACCGACAGACGAGAACTTTGCCTATTGGTACGCCTCATTTCGACGAGCAGGAAAATGGTTCTCTTCGTCCCTCGCCCTTGGTACCAATGTTGTTGCCAACATAACTGACAGGCTACACTCTGACGTGCCTTGCCACCATCACTAAGCAAGATGCCACCGCTCCTTCTACTTTTAACCCACATGGTGGGCCCATAACCCACAGTTCCACAGGATCGAAACCTGACTCTCCTGTACATCCCTATTTCGAAGTTATCCCTTGCTCTTCGTTTCGTATGTAATTTGCGAGCCATCTTCCTAGTGATCAATTCTGGTATCGGACACAATACTTATTCCCATTGCTCTGAACCCCATTCACACTCTATTTCAGGCAATGAACGATTGCCTATCCGCTTGAAACTTCTTATTGCACCGTCTTACTATGCCC
Source organism: Triticum aestivum (assembly GCF_018294505.1). NCBI lineage: Eukaryota > Viridiplantae > Streptophyta > Magnoliopsida > Poales > Poaceae > Triticum > Triticum aestivum. Next base: position 558,176,184 of record NC_057812.1, on the reverse strand, counting down.
TCGATGTGTTTCATTTGATCAACTCGAGAGATACTCATATCTTCATACTTGGGATACCCCCAGAAGATTTTCCCTTATAACATTCTATCGTTGTAGAGCTGCCCCTTACCTATTCGTAAGTACGATGGAGATCCCGAAGAAAGGATGACAAATTGATCATGGTGACTTGAAGCAGTGAATTAAAGACATCAACGGAAGGGATCAACCTCTTCGAAAGGGCAGCCAAGACTGAGAAGACTCGTTAGGTTTTTCGCTACCAACACCTTCCCCCCTTACTGCACCGCTTAAATCTCGGGACGAGATTTCTTGTAGTGGAGGAGATTTGTGACGCCCGGATAATCGAGCTACAGTAAACCTCTGCTAATGGTGCCACGTCACCTCGGTTACTGTTGATAAACTCAAGTTAGTTCAAAACCGATTCAAATTCAAATTTAAAATAAAGTCAAACACTAAAAGTTTTCAAAAGCTAAAACTATAATGTTCCCAATGTGACAAATAAATTATAAGTAATTATGGTGGAGGATCCACATTATTATATAATAATTAAAGGCACTAAAATAAATAAAACAATGACCGAAATAATAACTTAATTGTCTTTTTAATTAATAGAGAATACAAGGCACTTTACTTTGTCCCAAAATTTTGTGAGAATAGTTGATTTTACAAATCTAATTGAGGGGTGGGTTTCACTTTTTCTAAAAACTATAAACTATTAAATAAGTAAAAGAAAACAGAAACAAGGAAATAAATAAAAAGAAAAGTAAAACAAAAACAAAACATAGCAAAAAAAACGAAGCAAGACCCCCCTCCCCTGGGCCGTTCGGCCCAACAGGGCACCAGGCCATTAGGCTGGCCCAGCCGCGCCCCCTGCATAACCCCCCCCCACACCGAACCCTAAACCGCTACCACCCATACCCCCACATGTTTCTCTCGCCACCCGCTAGATCTGGATCGAGCCACGATTTCCCCCCACTCCTCCCGCACGAAGCTCCCTCTCCTCGCACTCCCCGTCGCCGTGCCTCGCGCGCTATGCCCCGCGCTCACCATGGCCCCGCGCTCGCTGGCCGCTCCATTGGCCGTGCCCAGGCTCGCCCCTGGTCGCGCCCGCGACGCACTCACCGCATCCCGACCTCCTCTCCCTTGCGTGGCGCCTGCCTGACGCCACGGCCTCGCCGGCGCCTCGATGCCCACCGCCGTCGCCGGACCTCCCAGCGCCTCTCCCTCGCCAGACCTCCCCGCGCCTCGCCGCCCGTCTTCGTCCTCCTCCACGACCGGAGCTCCTCCGCCTCGTCGCGCCTTGCCGACTCCACCTCACTGGCCTGCCTCCTCTTCGCCACCATCGTCCCCGACGACCTCCTGGCCCCCCCACTGCCCCATCCCTACAAATCCCGGTGAGGCCACGGCCTCCGCCCTCCTCCTTCCCCTGTCCCCGCGCCGTCCGTGCCTCCCTCGATGCGCCACCACGCGCACTCGTGCCCGCGTGCCGGAGCTCACGCTCTGGGCAGCACGCGCTCACCCCGCGCACTCGGGCGCTCCGCTCGCTCCCAGCACTTCGGTCGGGGCCGAGCCCCACCGCTGCCACCGTGCGCCCACGCCCCCGCTCCCTTGGCCTCGTCCGCAGCCCCTCGGTGCGCTGCCCAGCATCGCCGCCGTCCGCCGGTGCCGTCCGTGGCCGGGCTCCGGCGAGCCACCCGCCCACTGCCCACTGGCGCCCGTCGCCTGTTCGGGTGTTACCGATGCCCGCATGCCCGTTTGGCCCCTGGCCCTATGACAGCCAGGGCCCACGTCCCCTTAGAACGTTTTTATAAAAAAAGAGATTAAGAAAAGATTTATATAAAATAATAATAATTACAAATAAATAAATAAATAATATTAATAAATAAAATTAACAATTAATTAATCAATTAATTAATTAACTTAATTAAGTAATTAAAGAATTAATTAAACTAATTAATCCTGTTTAATTAATCTAATCAATTAGTTTAGTTAATTAAACCCTAATCAACCTAAACGGAGTATGACAGGTGGATCCCACTGGACCCACATGTTAGTTTGACCAGTCAACACCGCTGTTGACTGCTGACGTCATGCTGACGTCAGCAAACACTATTGTGGATAATGTTAGAATTAAACAATTAATTAAATTCAGAAAATGCATAAAACTTTGAAAATTAATATAAAATAAACTGTACCTCGGATGAAAAAACTTTGTACATGAAAGTTGCTCAGAACGACGAGACGAATCCGGATACGCAACCCGTTCGTCCGCCACGCATCCCTAGCATAGCGAACACGCAACTTTCCCCTCCAGTTCGTCTGTCCAAAAACGCGAAACACCGGGGATAATTTCCCGGATGTTTCCCCCCTTCACCAGTACCACCTCATACCGCGTTAGGGCACCCCTAGCACCGATACTTGTCATGTCATGCATCGCTATGCATCTGTTTACTTAATATTTATTGTTTCTTCCCCCTCTTCTCTCGCTAGACCCCGAGACCGACGCCGCTGCTACCCAGTACGATTACGGTGTTGATGATCCCTCCCTCTTGCCAGAGCAACCAAGCAAGCCCACCCCCCCTTGATCACCAGATATCGCCTACTCTTCTCTATACTGCTTGCATTAGAGTAGTGTAGCATGTTACTGCTTTCCGTTAATCCTACCCTGATGCATAGCCTGTCCTTGCTACTACTGTTGTTACCTTTACCTGCAATCCTAATGCTTAGTATAGGATGCTAGATTATCATCAGTGGCCCTACACTCTTGTCCGTCTGCCATGCTATACTACTGGGCCGTGATCACTTCGGGAGGTGATCACGGGCATATACTATATACTCTGCACTGTTACATTACCTGTGGTACTGTTCGGAGTTGGGGACTGAAGGGGCAGGTGGCTCCATCCCGGTAGAGGTGGGCCTGGGTTCCCGACGGCCCTCGACTGTTACTTTGTGGCGGAGCGACAGGGCAGGTTGAGGCCACCTAGGAGAGAGGTGGGCCGGGCCGTGGTCGGCGTTCGTGGATACTTAACACGTTTAACGAGATCTTGGTATTTGATCTGAGTCTAGCCACTGGCCTATACGCACTAACCATCTACGCAGGGACAGTTATGGGCACTCGACGTCGTGGTATCAGCCGAAGCCTTCGTGACGTCAGCGACTGAGCGGCGTGCACCGGGTTGGACCGCGTAACGCAACTTCCTTTGTAATGGAGGTTGCTAAGTCTGCTCTCCGGCCGCGTTCGCAACGTGCAGGTGTGCAAAGGGCGATGGGCCCAGACCCCTGCGCCATAGGATTTAGACCGGCGTGTTGACCTCTCTGTTGTGCCTAGGTAGGGCTGCGACGTGTTGATCTTCCGAGGCCGGGCATGACCCAGGAAAGTGTGTCCGGCCAAATGGGATCGAGCGTGTTGGGTTATGTGGTGCACCCCTGCAGGGAAGTAAATCTATTAGAATAGCCGTGATCTTCGGTAATAGGACGACTTGGAGTTGTACCTTGACCTTATGACAACTAGAACCAGATACTTAATATAACACACCCTTCCAAGTGCCAGATACAACCGGTGGTCGCTCTCTCACAGGGCGACGAGGGGAGGATCATCGGTTAGGATTATGCTATGCGATGATACTTGGTGAACTTACCATCTACTCTCTTCTCCTACTGCAAGATGGAGGTTACTAGAAGCATAGTCTTCGGAAGGACTAGCTATCCCCCTCTTATTCCGGCATTCTGCAGTTCAGTCCACATATGATACCCTTGTTCCATTTGATACCAATCCATACATATGTAGTGTAGCTCCTTGCTTGCGAGTACTTTGGATGAGTACTCACGGTTGCTTTTCTTCCCCTTTTCCCCTTTCCTATATCCGATTGCTGCAACCAGACGATGGAGCCCAGGAGCCAGATGCCACTGTCGATGACGACTACTACTACTCGGGAGGTGCCTATTACTACGTGCAGCCCGCTGACAGCGACCAGGAGTAGTTTAGGAGGATCCCAGGCAGGAGGCCTGCGCCTCTTTCGATCTGTATCCCAGTTTGTGCTAGCCTTCTTAAGGCAAACTTGTTTAACTTATGTCTGTACTCAGATATTGTTGTTTCCGCTGACTCGTCAATGATCGAGCTCTTGTATTCGAGCCCTCGAGGCCCCTGGCTTGTAATATGATGCTTGTATGACTTATTTTATTTGTAGAGTTGTGTTGTGATATCTTGCCGTGAGTCCCTGATCTTGATCGTACACGTTTGCGTGTATGATTAGTGTACGATTAAATCGGGGGCGTCACAGCGCCCTAGGGTGGGCTCCCCCCACCCTCGTGGAAAGGGTGTGGGCCCCCTGGTCTTCATCTTTGGCGAGGATTTTTCATTATTTATTATAAGGTATTCCATGGAGTTTCAGGACTTTTGGAGTTGTGCAGAATAGGTCTCTTATATTTGCTTCTTTTCCAGCCCAGAATTCCAGCTACCGCCATTCTCCCTCCTTATGCAAACCTTATAAAATAAGAGAGAATAGCCATAAGTATTGTGACATAATGTGAAATAATAGCCCATAATGCAATCAATATCGATATAAAAGCATGATGCAAAATGGACGTATCGCCGCTCGCCCGAGGAAAATGGACGAACGTGCCCCTGACCCTTCTCATTCGTGCGATGTGCGTCACCCATGTATAGAGCGGTGGTGATCATGTGAGATCGTGGGTGAATAGATAAGTCTGATTTGTGGGATGTGGAACTATTTAGGCGGCAAAAGCTGAAAATTTATATACGAAAGTTTTAAAGTTTCGTTCGCAAATTCTTCAGCTGACAAGGACACAGTGAAGAATTTGAACGGGTTTCAAATAGAAGGCACATGAAGAGTTTGTGAACAGACTGGGTTGAGTTTAGCATAGAGGGGGAATGGTCCGATCACATTCACTTAGCATAAAAGATAATTTGAAGAAATATCAATAAGTTAATGTTGTAGAGGACATAAACTCATATATATATATAGCCAATGAAGAAAAACAACAAAAGCAGTGAAGATAATGCACAATTGAAGAAATCGAACAACTGAGGAAATTCAAAATGAAGAAATACTCAAATTGAAGATTTTCAACTTTTGTTGGTGGCGTGACCCACCGTATAAGAATGATGATTTCAGACGTCGCGTACAATTGTCGTAGGGCTCTGAGAATCAAGTTCTTCGTTAATTTCTTCACACTTAGAGGGTTAGTCTTCATTGATTAAAGAAAAACGTTACTTCGTGTGTTGCACATCTAAGTCATCAATTTTGCATAAGTGTTAGGATGTGTGTCCTTTTCAAAGGACATTCGAAGATTGTAGGATATTTAGCTCACACCTCAACTTGCTAAATCTCTTCTCATCCAAGGGCTTTGTGAAGATATCGGCTAGTTGTTCTTCAGTCTTCACATGCTCGATGGAGATATCACCCTTCAACACATGATCACGAAGAAAATGATGACGGATCTGAATGTGCTTTGTCCTTGAGTGCTGAACTGGGTTATGAGTAATCTTGATGGCACTCTCATTGTCACAATAGAGTGGCACATTCTTCACATTGATGCCATAGTCCTTGAGAGTTTGCTTCATCCATAGCAATTGAGCACAACACGAACCAACAACAATGTACTCAACTTCAGCAGTAGAAAGTGATACGCAGTTCTGTTTCTTCGAAGACCAACAGACCAAGGATCGTCCGAGGAAATGGCATGTTCCTGATGTTGACTTGCGATCCACACGATCACCAGCATAGTTAGAATCTGAATATCCAATGAGATCAAAAGCCGAGCCCTTGGGATACCATAATCCAAGTGTTGGAGTGTGAGCTAGATATCGAAGAATATGCTTCACAGCCTTATGGTGTGATTCCTTCGGTGTAGCTTGAAAGCGGGCACACATGCAAACACTAAGCATAATATCTGACCTAGATGCACATAAATACAATAAAGATCCAATCATGGAGCGGTATACCTTTTGATCGAAGTCAATACCATTTTCATCAGTGCATAGATGGCCATTTGTGGGCATAGGGATTTTGACGCCTTTGCAAACTTGCATGCCGAATTTCCTCAATACATCCTTGATGTATTTCTCCTGAGATATGAATATGTCATTTCATTGTTGACGAATTTGAAGACCTAAGAAGAATTTCAATTCTCCCATCATAGACATTTGATATCCTTCACTCATCATATAGGCAAATTCATCACTGTAACGTTGGTCAGTACAACCAAAAATGACATCATCAACATATATTTGGCACACGAATAATTCATCATCATAAGCTTTGGTGAAAAGAGTTGGGTCAAGTGAACCGGGTTTGAAGCCTTTCTTCATGAGGAATTCCTTCAAAGTATCATACCACACCCGAGGGGCCTGCTTGAGGCCATAGAGGGCCTTATTGAGTCTGAAGACTTTGTCAGGATGCTTTGGATCCTCAAAACCTAGGGGTTGAGCAACATATACTTCTTCCTCAAGCTTACTGAGGGAGTCTTGGATTAGGGGGTGTCCGGATGGCCGGACTATACCTTCAGCCGGACTCCTGGACTATGAAGATACAAGATTGAAGACTTCGTCCCGTGTCCGGAAGGGACTTTCCTTGGCGTGGAAGGCAAGCTTGGCGATACGAATATGTAGATCTCCTACCATTGTAACCGACTTTGTGTAACCCTAACCCTCTACGGTGTCTATATAAACCGGAGGGTTTTAGTCCGTAGGACAACATACAGAACAACAATCATACCATAGGCTAGCTTCTAGGGTTTAGCCTCTCCGATCTCATGGTAGATCTACTCATGTACTACCCATATCATCAATATTAATCAAGCAGGACATAGGGTTTTACCACCATCAAGAGGGCCCAAACCTGGGTAAAACTTCGTGTCCCTTGCCTCCTATTACCATCCGGCCTAGACGCACAGTTCGGGACCCCCTACCCGAGATCCGCCGGTTTTGACACCGACATTGGTGCTTTCATTGAGAGTTCCTCTATGTCGTCGCCATTAGGCTTGATGGCTCCTACGATCATCAATAGCGATGCAGTCCAGGGTGAGACCTTCCTTCCCGGACAGATCTTCGTCTTCGGTGGCTTCGCACTGCGGGCCAACTCACTTGGCCATCTGGAGCAGATCGAAAGCTATGCCCCTGGCCGTCAGGTCAGATTTGGAAGTTTAAACTACATGGATAACATCCGCAGGGACTTGATCCTCGACGGATTCGAGCCACTGCCGAGCACGCCGCACTGTCATGACGAGCATGATCTAGCTCTGCTGCCGAACAGTGCCCTGGAGGCCGCACCCGTATCGGCTTCGACCCTTAATTCGGAGCCAACTGCGCCGATCGAGGATGGGTGGTTGGACGCCGCCTCGGGGGCTGCGATCCCAACGGCTATCGAGCCGAACACCAGCCCCGCACTTCGCGAGACTCGTGACTCCAAGGAGCCGGACTCCGAACCCTCTGCGCCGCTGCCGATCGAATCCGATTGGGCGCCGATCATGGAGTTTACTGCCGCAGACATCTTTCAGCACTCGCCTTTCGGCGATATTCTGAAGACACTAAAGTCTCTCTCTTTATCAGGAGAGCCCTGGCCGGACTACGGTTAGCAAGGTCGGGGTACGGACAATGAAGAAATTCAAAGCCCACCCACCACCCACTTTGTAGCCACTGTCGGCGATTTAACCGACATGCTCGAATTCGACTTCGAAGACATCGACGGTATGGACGCCGATGCAGGAGACGATGAAGAACCAGCGCCTATTGGGCCCTAGAAAGCCACCTCGTCATATGACATATACATGGTGGACACCCCAAAAGAAGGAGACGGCGATGGAACAGCGGAGGATGACCCCTCCAAGAAATAGCCTAAGCGCCGGCGTCAGCGGCGCCGCTCAAAATCCCGCCAAAGAAAATATGATGACTCCAGCACGGGAGATAATAATACTCCGGAGAGCGCCGAAGAAAACCCCCTCCAGCAAGATTCAGCACAGGAGGATGGAGAAGCCAGCCCTCACGAGAGAGCGGCAGACAGAGAGGTCGAGGACGATAACTATACGCCTCCCTCCAAAGACGAGGCAAGCCTCGACAACGACGAATTCGTCGTGCCAGAGGATCCCGTCGAGCAAGAGCGTTTTCAACGTAGGCTTATGGCCACGGCAAGAAGCCTCAAGAAAAAACAACAACAGCTTAGAGCTGATCAAGATTTGCTAGTCGACAGATGGACTGAAGTCCTTGCGGCCGAAGAGCATAAACTCGAACTCCCCTCCAAGAGCTACCCAAAGCGCAGGTTGCTACCCCTATTAGAGGAGGAAGCACTTAAACCTACATCACCAGCACTTGATACGGCCGACCGGCCACCTCGTGGCCGCGACAGAGAGGCCTCTCGGCCCTCCACTCAAGCCGCACCCCGTACCAAGGCATGGGAAAATGCGCCAGACCTGCAAGATATGTTGGAGGACAAGGCAAGGCAAACAAGATCGATCTACGGATCGTGTGGGCGCCCCATGACTCGAGACGGTAACCGTCACGCCAGACACAAATCCGGTAGGGCCGAACATAGTAGACAAAGCTCATTGGAGCTACGTCGTGATATAGCCCAGTACAGAGGCGCCGCACACCCACTATGCTTCACAGACGAAGTAATGGACCATCAAATCCCCGAGGGTTTCAAACCCATAAACATCGAATCATATGATGGCACAACAGATCCTGCGGTATGGATCGAGGATTATCTCCTTCATATCCACATGGCCCGCAGCGATGATCTCCACGCCATCAAATACCTCCCACTCAAGCTTAAAGGACCAGCTCGGCATTGGCTTAACAGCTTGCCAGCAGGATCAATCGGTTGTTGGGAGGACCTGGAAGCCGCATTCCTCGACAATTTCCAGGGCACTTATGTGCGACCACTAGACGCCGATGACCTAAGCCACGTAATTCAGCAGCCAGAGGAATCGGCCAGGCAATTCTGGACACGGTTCCTAACAAAGAAAAATCAAATAGTCGACTGTCCGGACGCTGAGGCCCTAGCAGCCTTCAAGCACAATATCCGTGACGAGTGGCTTGCCCGGCACCTTGGATAGGAAAAGCCGAAATCTATGGCAGCACTCACGACACTCATGACCCGCTTTTGCACGGGAGAAGACAGCTGGCTTGCTCGTAGCAACAATATGACCAAGAACCCTGGTAATTCGGATACCAGGGACAGTAGTGGCAGGCCGCGTCGCAACAAGCAGAAGCGTGCACTAACAGAGGCAATGCTGAGGATACGGCAGTTAATGCCGGATTCAGAGGCTATAAATCCAGTCAGCGGAAAAAGCCATTCAAAAGAAATCCTAGGGGCCCGTCCAGTTTGGACCGAATACTCGACCGCTTGTGCCAGATACATGGCACCCCCGAAAAGCCGGCCAATCACACCAACAGGGATTGTTGGGTGTTCAAGCAGGCAGACAAGTTAAATGCTGAAAATACAGACAAGGGGCCGCATAGCGATGACGACGAGGAGCCCCGACCACCAAACAACAGTGGACAAAAGGGTTTTCCCCCACAAGTGCGGACGATGAACACGATATACGCAACCCACATCCCCAAGAGGGAGCGGAAGCGTGTGTTAAGGGACGTATACGCGATAGAGCCAGTCGCCCCAAAGTTCAACACATGGTCCTCCTGCCCGATCACCTTTGATCGAAGGGACCATCCCACTAGCACCCGTCATGGCGGATTCGCCGCATTGGTTCTAGACCCAATTATTGACGGATTTCATCTCACTAGAGTCCTTATGGACGACGACAGTAGCCTGAACCTGCTTTACTAGGATACAATGCGGAAAATGGGCATAGATCCCTCGAGGATTAAGCCCACCAAAACGACCTTTAAAGGCGTAATACCAGGTGTAGAGGCCAACTGTACAGGCTCAGTCACACTTGAAGTGGTCTTCGGATCTCCGGATAATTTCCAAAGTGAGGAGCTAATCTTCGACATAGTCCCATTCCGCAGTGGCTATCACGCACTGCTCGAGCGAACCGCATTTGCCAAGTTCAATGCGGTACCGCACTACGCATACCTTAAGCTCAAGATGCCAGGCCCTCGAGGAGTAATTACGGTCAATGGAAACACCGAACGCTCTCTCCGAATGGAGGAGCACACGGTGGCCCTTGCTGCGGAAGTACAAAGCAGCCTCTCCAGGCAGTTCTCCAGTCCGGCCGTTAAACGTCCGGACACCGTCAAGCGCACCCGGAGTAACCTACAACAAGACCGCCTGGCACGTTCTGAGAAGGCGTAGCAATGCGGCCCCAACCCCAGCCCTCGCAAAAATACGACACCAGTACTTTGCGTACATAACTACGCTCTAGAAATACCATGGGTGCAGGGGGAGGGGCACCATCACGGCATGCCCGAAACACGGCTTAAACCGCACCAGGGGCTGCCAATTTTTTAATTTTCTCTTACTTTCAGGACTCCGCTCTTCTGAAGGCCTGTTCGGCAGTTCAATTGCTGCACAAACGATGCAAGAACCAGGGAAGCAGACAAGCCATGCCGCATTACGGAACTCCCAGGTGGTCTCTATCACGAGCAGTATACCTATTTCGCTTACCATTCCGCAGCCTGCCCCTGGAACGGACATGTTAAATAGTCCAACCTTTTGCTTATCGCATTATTTGTATCATTCTGCTTTGATCGCAGCCCTTTTTAATAAACAATGCATAGCTTCTGTCTATTTTTGCATTACTCTTTTTCTTTACAAATATATGTTCCTTAACGACATGTTGCACTCGTACACTTTGGTACGGCCAAAATACGCCATGGGCTTTAGTACCCCTCAATATGGTGTGAGAAGTCCAAACACTTTAACAAGTGCGGCACCCCGAACTTATTGCATTATATGCATCGGCTCCGAATCATGTCTTGGGTCAATAGTTGGGTTTGCCCAGCTCCTATGTTTTGGTGCCTTACGTTCCGCTATATCGGCTAAGGTAGCACTAGGAGAACTACTGCGATTGTGCCCCAGTTGAGCTGGGTCGAGCACCTCAGTACAGAAAGCTAAAACTGACTGTCATGATGAAGTGAGAGTTGGTCGCTGTTCGAGAGGTTTTTCGAGTCCCTAAAGACTTATGCCGCTTAGAGCGAGGAGTTGGCTCTGTCCGGCCAAGGCGTGGATAGCGCCCCGAATTCGGTCTTCCGAATACCAGGGGCTTCGCCGAAATTTAAAATTATAGAATTCTATGGCTAAATGAGAGTGTTCACGCATTATAGTCCGATTGCCTTGTTCGTTGTGCTGAGCGCCTCCCTCGAAGGACCCAAACATGGGAAAAAGAGCGCTCAGGTTTATCCCCGAACACCCCAGCACTAGTGGCACGGGGGCAGAAGCCGACGACTCGCCATCTCTCAGAATTGATAAACAGCCGCACAGAAGGTAATATTTTAAATTCCAACAGCATTGCTTAACGCATATGAACAAGTTTTCAGCGCATAGGACAAAACGGGCGAGTTTTACTCAAAAATTACATCCCTAGAACATTCATCCACCATAAGGCAGGCACCCTTCAGAACATCCTTATAATAATTCTCGGGCTTGCGATGCTCCTTCCCCGGCGGTGGCCCGTCCTTCACAAGCTTCTCAACATCCAGCTTGCCCCAGTGCACCTTAGCACGGGCAAGGGCCCTACGGGCACCTTCAATGCAGATGGAGCGCTTGATGACTTCGAGCCTTGGAAAGGCCCCCACCAGCCGTTGCACCAGCCCAAAATAGCTCCCAGGCAGAGCCTCCCCATGCCACAGCCGAACTATGAGGCCCTTCATGGCCTGTTCGGCCGCCTTGTGAAGCTCGACCAGTTGCTTCAGCTGGTCGCTCAGGGGCACGGGGTGTCCGGCCTCAGCATACTGAGACCAGAACACCTTCTCTGTCGAGCTGCCCTCCTCGGCTCGATAGAATGCGGTGGCATCGGACACGCTACGGGGAAGATCTGCGAATGCTCTTGGAGAGCTCCGGATTCGGGTAAGTAACAAGTAACTCACGTTTATGTGTTTGCTTTGCATAAAGAATGCCTTACCCGCCGCTATCTTTTTCACCTCATCCAACTTCTGGAGGGTCTTCTGGGATTCGGCCTTGGAAGACTTGGCATTTTCAATAGCCATCGCGAGCTCGGACGCTCGCGTCTTTGAGTCAAGCTCCAAAATCTCATGTTTTTCCCTAAGAGCTTGGAGCTCTTGCCGCACCTTGCCAACCACGGCCTCATACTTCTCCTGCTCGGTGCGCTCCGTGGCCGCCCTCTTCTTGGCCTCGAGCAGTGCTTGCTTAAGGGTCGCCACCTCAGACATGGCCCCTACAATAGCCACGATAATCCTGTCATTTTTTGCAATTGCACCTTTTTTATATATATTTAAACAAGGTATTTCTTACCTTCCTTGTCCTCGAGCTGCTTCTTGGCACGCCCGAGCTCTTGCTCGGACTGCTCGAGGTTCTGCTTTAGCATGTCCACTTCCGCAGTCAGTGCGGCGGACGCCAGCAGAGAAGCCTGCATACGCATATTGACTCCTTTATGTTAGACTCCTGCGAATTTTATTTGATCCTCTATTCGGCTTTTCTTCCCGAACGCCAAACAGAGCATCAGGGGCTACTGTCTATGCGGTAATATTATTTACACATTCTTTACTTACCTCAAAGCCTGTTAAAAGGCTAGTACAAGAGAGCGGACTGAACCTTCTAGACCACCGCACTCATAATGGTGCGGTGCTCCTTGTCGATGGAGGCGCCTTCGAGCACCTCCAACAGATTGTCCGGCGCCTCCAGTTGGACGGGGGTCACCGGCATGGTGGGCTTGCTCCTCTTGGAAGGAGGTCGCCCACCGGACTCTAGAACCTTTGAAGGTTCCGGAGCGGTGTCCGGCCTAGAGCCGGACTTGGAGCCCTGGGGGGTTCTATCCCCTTCACTCCTGGGGTCCGGGAGGTTGCCTTGCGGCGCCTCCAGGACCACCTCCTCCTGGCTTGGAACCTGTTGGGACAACACTTCGGTGTCGTCCGTAGGGCGGGGGGAGGAAGCCGTCGGAAGCGAATTCACATCCGACGAGTCCAGTGAACCGCTCGACGACGCGTCGAGATGGTCTTTGGGTAGGCTGCATAAACATATTCGACATAAGGGAAAGCTGTGTGATAAAGGAATACTATGAATTACTCTGGTATCCGGATACTTACGATTTAGCCAGGGGCTTGGCCCTGAGCGGCCACTCCTCTCTGCCGTCATCGGCGTCGGTGGAGTAGTCCGGAGAAAGGGTTTTCCCCTTCTTGGACCCTTCGGCCTCCCCAGTTGGGGCGGCCTTCCTTTTCTTCCCTTCCCCCGCTGGAGGGGGAGGGGTCTCTTCTTCCTCCTCCTCGTCTTCATGGGAGGAGTGCGTCTTGGAGTCGTCGGATGAGGGATCCGACACCTCCAGGCGCCGGGCACTCTTTCGAGTCCCCGTGGCCTTCTTCTTGGCCTTCTTCTCCGGCACCACATGGGGTGCCGGAACTAGCAGCTTCGCCAAATGAGCATCCGCTGGGCCTTCAGGCAAAGGAGCCGGACAGTTGATCTGTCCGGACGTCTCCTGCCAATCCGGTCAAAGGTAAGGGAGCTTAGATCCCGCATTGAGTCAAACTATGAAAAACTGATACCCTGTAAAAGGTAAAAACAGCTTACCGCATGAGCGTGACGCTGCATACTGAATCCGCGATCCTCGTTAGCGGATGCGAGGGCCTCGGCGCCCTTGAAAAGCACCTTCCAGGCATATTCGTACATCGTGTCGAAGAGCCTTCTCAGAGTTCGGTGCCGCGCTGGGTCGAACTCCCACAGGTTGAAAGCCCGTTGTTGACACGGGAGGATCCGGCGGATGAGCATAACCTGGACTACGTTGACAAGTTTGAGCTTCTTGTCCACCAGGGTTTGGACACATGTTTGGAGTCCGGTCAGCTCTCCGTTTTTACCCCACGACAGGCCCGTCTCCTTCCAGGAGGTGAGCCGCGTAGGGGGTCCGGATCGGAACTCGGGGGCTGCGACCCATTCAGGGTCGCGCGGCTCGGTGATGTAAAACCACCCCGATTGCCACCCCTTCAGGGTCTCCACAAAGGAGCCCTCGAGCCATAAGACGTTGGGCATCTTGCCCACCATGGCGCCTCTGCACTTCGCCTGGTTGCCGCGCACCACCTTCGGCTTGACATTGAAAGTCTTGAACCATAGGCCGAAATGGGGGCGGATGCGGAGGAAAGCCTCACACACGATGATAAACGCTGAGATGTTGAGGACAAAGTTCGGGGCCAGATCGTGGAAATCCAGGCCATAGTAGAACATGAGCCCCCGGACAAAAGGGTGGAGAGGGAAGCCCAGTCCACGGAGGAAATGGGGGAGGAACACCACCCTCTCATGGGGCCTAGGGGTGGGGATGAGCTGCCCCTCTTTAGGAAGCCGGTGTGCAATGTCGTTAGACAAGTATCCGGCCTTCCTTAGTCTTTTGATGTGTCCCTCCGTAACGGAGGAGACCATCCACTTGCCTCCCGCTCCGGACATGGCTGGAGAAGGTTGAGGTGGGGACTGCGGACTTGGGCGCTGGAGCTCAGGTGTGCAAGAATGGATAGGCAAAGGAGGAAGAAGGCGTAGGTGAAAAGGTGGATCCTTATCCCCTTATATGGGTGGACGCAACTATGTGTCCTCACCAGCCTGGTAAAACTCGCTTATCCCCAAGCGCCGTAATCAATGGCACGGTTAGGTTACCCACGCCCGTATTGATGAGAATCCCGGAATAAGGGGACACGATCTCTGCTTCGACAAGACGTGCCAAGGAAACCGCCTCGCATGACGCGCTGAGGTGGGATAATAAAACGATTCGAATAAAGGCTTGGCCGTGGTGCGTCACACTACGGAATACGTCAGCAGATTAGATTTGTGAAAATATTATTCTCTCTATGGCAGTATGTGGAAACTTATTTTGCAGAGCCAGACACTATCTTTGTGTTCAAACTCTTCTATGAAGTACTTGGAGGAGGAACCCGCCTTGCAATGCCGAAGACAAACTGCGTGCTAGACTCATCGTCATTGAAGCCTGGTTTAGGGGCTACTGAGGGAGTCCTAGATTAGGGGGTGTCCGGATGGCCGGACTATACCTTCAGCCGGACTCCTGGACTATGAATATACAAGATTGAAGACTTCGTACCGTGTCCGGAAGGGACTTTCCTTGGCGTGGAAGGCAAGCTTGGCGATACGGATATATAGATCTCCTACCATTGTAACCGACTTTGTGTAACCCTAACCCTGTTCGGTGTCTATATAAACTGGAGGGTTTTAGTCCATAGGACAACATACAAAACAACAATCATACCATAGGCTAGCTTCTAGGGTTTAGCCTCTCCGGTCTCGTGGTAGATCTACTCTTGTACTACCCATATCATCAATATTAATCAAGCAGGACGTAGGGTTTTACCTCCATCAAGAGGGCTCGAACCTGGGTAAAACTTTGTGTCCCTTGCCTCCTGTTACCATCCGGCCTAGACGCACAGTTCGGGACCCCCTACCCGAGATCCGCCGGTTTTGACACCGACACTTACCATTGAGGAATGCACTTTTCACATCCATTTGATATAAGATGATATTATGATGGTTAGCATAAGCAAGTAATATGCGAATAGCTTCAAGTCTAGCAATAGGTGCAAAAGTTTCATCGAAATCAATTCCTTCAACCTATGTGTAACCTTGAGCTACAAGTCGTGCATTATTACTCTCCACAAGGCCATTTTCATCTTGCTTGTTGTGGTAAATCCATTCGGTGCCGATGTTATTGTGCTTGCAAGGATTTGGTCTCTTGACAAGTTCCCACACATTGTTGAGCTCGAACTGATGTAATTCCTCTTGCATCGCTTGAATCTACTCAGGCTCCAAAAATGCTTCATCTACCTTAGTGGGCTCTATGATAGAGGCGAAAGCAAAGTGCCCACAAAAGTTAGACAAATGTGAAGCTTTTGAGCATGTGAGAGGACCTGGTGCTTTGATGTTGTTGATGATTCTCTCAATCTGTACTTCATTAGCAATGCGAGGATGAGCTGGTTGACGATGAAGAATTTGCTCAGCATTTTCTTCAGAGCCATTTTCTTCAGGTGCACCAGCATGATGTTCTTCACATTCTGGAATGACTTCTTCAGTAGATTCTTCAGTAGGAATGACATCCTCAGTAGCCTTGCACTTAATGGATTCCTCAGGTGGTATTTCATCTAGCACATGAGGTAGGTGCTCTCTTTGCGAGCCATTAGTTTCATCGAACCGCACATCTACAGTTTTCAACAATCTTGTGGTGGTAGGTGTTGAAGACTCTGTAGGTGTGTGAGTCCTTTCCATAACCAAGAATAAAACCTTCATGTGCTTTCGGTGCAAATTTAGAATTGTGATGAGGATCCCTAATCCAACATTGAGCACCAAAGACTTTGAAATAACTCACATTGGGTTTCTTGTCAGTGAGGAGTTCATATGAGGTCTTTCTGAAGAATTTGTGAAGATATACACTGTTGATGATGTGGCACGCAGTATCAATTGCCTTAGGACAGAAGCGAGGAGGCGTCCTGTACTCATCAAGCATAGTACGAGCCATCTCAACAAGAGTCATGTTCCTGTGCTCCACGACGCCATTCTGTTGAAGAGTATAAGGAGCAGATAACTCATGAGTAATACAAAGTTCATCAAGATAATCATCAAGACCAGTATTCTTGAACTCAGTTCCAATACCAAGTGACAATGGAACTGAGTTCAAGAATACTGGTCTTGATGATTATCTTGATGAACTTCGTATTACTCATGAGTTATCTGCTCCTTATACTCCTCAGCAGAATGGCGTCGTGGAGCACAGGAACATGACTCTTGTTGAGATGGCTCGTACTATGCTTGATGAGTACAGGACGCCTCCTCGCTTCTGGCATGAGGCAATTGATACTGCGTGCCACATCATGAACAATGCATATCTTCACAAATTCTTAAGAAAGACCTCATATGAACTCCTCACTGACAAGAAACCCAATGTGAGTTATTTCAAAGTCTTCGGTGCTAAATGTTGGATTAGGGATCCTCATCACAATTCTAAATTTGCACCGAAAGCACATGAAGGTTTTATGCTTGGTTATGGAAAGGACTCGCACACCTACAGAGTCTTCAACACCTATCACCACAAGGTTGTTGAAACTGTAGATGTGCGGTTCGATAAAACTAATGGCTCGCAAAGAGAGCACCTACCTCCTGTGCTAGATGAAATACCACCTGAGGAATCCATTAAGTTCAAGGCTACTGAGGATGTCATTCCTACCGAAGAATCTGCTGAAGAAGTCATTCCAGAACATGAAGAACATCATGCTGGTGCACCTGAAGAAAATGGCTCTGAAGAAAATGCTGAGCAAATTCTTCATCATCAACCAGCTCATCCTCACGTTGCTAATGAAGTACAGATTGAGAGAATCATCAACGACATCAAAGCACCAGGTCCTCTCACACGCTCAAGAGCTTCACATTTATCTAACTTTTGTGGACACTTTTCTTTCGTCTCTATCACAGAGCCCACTAAGGTAGATGAAGCATTTCTGGAGCCTGAGTGGATTCAAGCTATGCAAGAGGAATTACATCAATTTGAGCTCAACAATGTCTGGGAACTGGTCAAACGTCCAGATCCTCGCAAGCACAATATCATTGGCACAAAGTGGATCTACCGCAACAAGCAAGATGAAAATGGCCTTGTGGTGAGGAATAAGGCACGACTTGTAGCTCAAGGCTACGCACAGGTTGAAGGAATTGATTTCAATGAAACTTTTGCACCGGTTGCTAGACTTGATGCTATTCGCCTGTTGCTTGCTTATGCTAACCATCATGATATCATATTATATCAAATGGATGTGAAAAGTGCATTCCTCAATGGTAAGCTTGAGGAAGAAGTATATGTTGCTCAACCCCCAGGTTTTGAAGATACAAAGCACCCTGACAAAGTCTTTAGACTAGATAAGGCCCTATATGGCCTCAAGCAGGCCCCTCGGGCGTGATATGATACTTTGAAGGAATTCCTCATGAAGAAAGGCTTCAAACCCGGTTCACTTGACCCAACTCTTTTCACTAAATCTTATGATGGTGAATTGTTTGTGTGCCAAATATATGTTGATGATATCATTTTTGGCTATACTGACCAACGTTATAGTGATGAATTTGCCTATATGATGAGTGAAGAATATCAAATGTCTATGATGGGAGATCTGAAATTCTTCTTAGATCTTCAGATTCGTCAACAACGCAATGGCATATTCATATCTCAGGAGAAATACCTCAAGGATGTAACAATGAAATTCGACATGCAAGATTGCAAAGGAGTCAAAATCCCTATGCCCACAAATGGCCATCTATGCACCGATGAAAACGGTATTGACTTCGATCAAAATTGTATTGACTTCGATCAATAGTGTTTTCATATGTGCCCTATTTCAAGCTACACCGAAGGAATCACACCATAAGGCTGTGAAGCATATTCTTCAATATCTAGCTCACACACCAACACTTGGATTATGGTATCCCAAGGGCTCGGCTTTTGATCTCATTGGATATTCAGACTCTGACTATGCCGGTGATTGCGTGGACCGCAAGTCAACATCAGGCACATGCCATTTCCTTGGACGATCCTTGGTCTGTTGGCCCTCAAAGAAATAGAACTGCGTATCACTGTCTACTGCTGAAGCTGAGTAGGAAACTCTCTATCATGAAGATCATGGTGCTACTTTGAAGCACACGTGTGGAAAAGGGATAGTAACATTGCCCCTTCTCTCTTTTCTCTCATTTTTTCCTTTTTTGGTAGGGCTTCTTTGGCCTCTTTTATATTTCCTCACATGGGACAATGCTCTAATAATGATGAGCATCACACTTTTATTTACTTACAACTCAAGAATTACAACTCGATACTTAGAATAAAATATGACTATATGAAAGCCTCCGGCGGTGTACCAAGACGTGCAATGACTCAAGAGTGACATGTATAAAAAATGATGAATGGTGGCTTTGCCACAAATATGATGTCAACTACATGATCATGCAAAGCAATATGACAATGATGAAGTGTGTCATAATAAACGGAATGGTGGAAAGTTGCATGTCAATATATCTCGGAATGGCTATGTAAATGCCATAATAGGTAGGTATGGTGGATATTTTGAGGAAGGTATATGGTGGGTGTAAGGTACTAGCGAAAGTTGGGCGGTACTAGAGAGGCTAGCAATGATGGAAGGGTGAGAGTGTGTATAATCCATGGACTCAACATTAGTCATAAAGAACTCGCGTACTTATTGCAAAAATCTATTAGTCATTGAAACAAAGTACTACGTGCATGCTCCTAGGGGGATAGATTGATATAAAAAGACCATCTCTCATCCCCGACCGCCACTCATAAGGAAGACAATCAATAAATACCCAATGCTCCAACTTCGTTACATAACGGTTCACCATACGTGCATGCTACAGGAATCACAAATTTTAACACAAGTATTTCTACAATCTACAATTACTCACTAGCATGACTCTAATATCACCATCCTCATATCTCAAAACAATCATAAGGAATCAAACTTCTCATAGTATTCGATGCACTTTATATGGAAGTTTTTAATTATATCCCTCTTGGATGCCCATCATATTAGGACTAAATTCATAACCAGAGAAAATTACCATGCTGTTTAGAGAGACTCACAAAATAATAAAAGTGAAGCATGAGAGTTCAACAATTTCTATAAAATAAAGCCACCACCGTGCTCTAAAAAGATATAAGTGAAGCACTAAAGCAAAATTGCCTATCTCAAAAGATATAAGTGAAGCACATAGAGTATTCTAATAAATCATGATTCGTATGTGTCCCTCTCAAAAGGTGTGTACAGCAAGGATGACTGTGGCAAACTAAAAAGCAAAGACTCATATCATACAAGACGCTCCAAGCAAAACACATATCATGTGGTGAATAAAAATATAGCCTTAAGTAAAGTTACCGATAGACGAAGACAATAGGGGATGCCTTCTGCGGCATCCCCAAGCTTAGGCTCTTGGTTGTCCTTGAATATTACCTTGCGGTGCCTTGGGCATCCCCAAGCTTAGGCTCTTGCCACTCCTTATTCCATAGTCCATCAAATCTTCACCCAAAACTTGAAAACTTCACAACTCAAAACTCAATAGAAAATCTCATGAGATCCATTAGTATAAGAAAATAAATCACCACTTATGGTACTGTTGTGAACTCATTCTTTATTTATATTGGTGTAATATATACTGTATTCCAACTTCTCCATGGTTCATACCCCCTAATATTACCAATAGAATCATCAAAATAAGCAAACAACACAAAGAAAACAGAATCTGTCAAAAACAAAACAGTCTGTAGTAATCTATAACTCTGGAATACTTGTGTAACTCCAAAAATGCTGAAAAATTATGAAAAAAGAGGCAATTAGTATCTTAATCTTATGCAAATAGAATCAATATTTTATCATGCTTCTGTGATTTTTAATAATTCTGAGACTGGGCGCAAAAGTTTCTGTTTTTCAGCAAGATCAAATCAACTATCACCGTAAGCCATACCAAAGGTCTTACTTGGCACAAACACTAATTAAAACACAAAAACACATCTAACCAGAGGCTAGATGAATTATTTATTGAAAAATAGAACCAAAAATCAAGTACAACAATAAAATTGGGTTGCCTCCCAACAAGCGCTATTGTTTAACGCCCTTAGCTAGGCATAAAAACATAGATCTAAGTATTGTCATCTGTGGTCTTTATCTTTTTAATGGAGTTATGCTCAAATCCGGGAGGTTCTTTGCGTTTCTCCTCATATTCAGAAATCTTTATATCTAGAGCATCCAACCTCTTGTTGCAAAGAGTTATCAACATATTCATGCGGTGGAGGTTTCCACTAACATTCTTGAGAGGTTCAAGAGATTTTTGCAAAATTTTCTGTAACTCACACAATTTCTCAAAAACTTGTGTTCCCTCATGGGTATGATGGAATCCCTTTTGTGGGGGTAATATTCCTACAATTCCTTCCATTATCTCATAAGCAATGTTGGAATCAATCTCAATAAAATTTCCTTTAGCAGCAGAATCCAGAAGTTGCCTATGGGACATGGTTAGTCCAACATAGAAATTCCAAAGTAAAATCTCAATACCCCCTTTATAGTACAGTTGCGATAAGACTCTATTAGCCTATACCAAGAATCCTTTAAATTTTCTCCTTGTTTCTGTTTGAAGTGAAGAACTTCAATGTCAGGTGATAAAGGAGGAGTAGAAGCGCTAGTCATAATGAGAAGAGGAAAGAGTAAAGACGAGGCACACAAAAAGCAAGTGAAAAGACCAACTGAAGAAGGGCGAAGAAAAGGGCAAAAAATTCAAAAAACGATTTAGAAGTGGGGGAGAGGAAAACGAGAGGCAAATGGCGAATAATGTAATGCAAGAGATGAGAGTTTATGATGGGTACTCGGTAGGCTTGATGTAGATCTTGACTTGGCATAGATCTCCCAGGCAATGGCGCCAGAAATTCTTCCTGCTACTTCTTAAGCTTGCATTGGTTTTTCCCTTAAAGAGGAAAGGGTGGTGCAACACAGTAGAGATAAGTATTTCCCTTAGTTAAGAACCAAGGTATCAATCCAGTAGGAGAAGAACGCGCAAATCACCAATACTTGCACAAACAATCAAACACTTTGCACCCAACGCGATAAAGGGGTTGTCAATCCCTTCACAGTCACTTGCAAAAGTGAGATCTGATAGAGATAGATAAATAAAAGATAAAATATTTTTGGGTTTTTTAGTTTATAGATCTGAAAATAAAAGATTGAAAAACAGTGGATCAGAAATTAATATGATGGAAAATAGACCCGGGGGCCATAGGTTTCACTAGAGGCTTCTCTCATGAAGGCAAATAATACGGTGGGTGAATAAATTACTGTCGAGCAATTGATAGAAAACTGCAAAGTTATGACGATATCCAAGGCAATGATTATGAAATATAGGCATCACGTCCGTGTCAAGTAGACTAACTCCTGCCCGCATCTACTACTATTACTCCACACAGTGACTGCTATCCAGCATGCATCTAGAGTATTAAGTTCATAAAGAACGGAGTAACTCCTTAAGTAAGATGACATGATGTCGAGGAATAAACTCATGCAATATGACGTAAACCCCATCTTTTTATCCTCGATGGCAACAATACAATACATGCCTCGCTACCCCTACTTTGTCACTGGGTGAGGACACCGCAAGATTGAACCCAAAGCTAAGCACCTCTCCCATTGCAAGAAAAACCAATCTAGTTGGCCAAACCAAACCGATAGTTTGAAGAGAAATACAAAGATATCAAATCATGCATATAAGAATTCAGAGAAGATTCAAATAATATTCATAGATAAGCTGATCATAAATCCACAATTCATCAGATCTTGACAAACACACCGCAAAAGAAGATTACATCGGATAGATCTCCAAGAACATCAAGGAGAACATGGTATTGAGAATCAAAGAGAGAGAAGAAGACATCTAGCTACTAGATATGGACCCGTAGGTCTGTGGTAAACTACTCACGCTTCATCGGAAGGGCAACAAAGTTGATGTAGATGCCCTCCGTGATCGAATCCCCCTCCGGCAGGATGCTGGAAAAGGCCCCAAGATGGGATCTCACAGGAATAGAAGGTTGCGGTGGTGGAAAAGTGTTTTCGTGGATGCTTCTGGTGTTTCTGGAATATATGTGAATATATAGGAGGAAGATCTAGGTCAGGAGGTCACCGAGGGGCCCACAAGGTAGGGGGCATGCCCTACCCCCTGGGCGTGCCCTCCACCCACGTCGCCGCCTTATGGCTCTTCTGATTTGCACTCCAAGCCTCCTGGGTGTCTTCTGGTCCAAGAAAAATCATCGTGAAGTTTTATTCCGTTTGGACTCCGTTTAGTATTCCTTTTCTGCAAAGCTCAAAAACAAGGAAGAAACAGAAACTGGCACTGGGCTCTAGGTTAATAGGTTAGCCCCCAAAATAATACAAAATAGCATATAAAACATCCAAAACAGATAATATAATAGCATGGAACCACTACTGCAGGATGCTGCTAACGCGACACTATGATCAGAGACCCTTTGACGAAACTGTGTGCGATGCATTAATCACAAACGAGGATGTAAAAAAGCCGTCAAAAAAGGTGTGTGTGCTATGCTGGGCACACGGTTAACCCATTCGAACTGTTTGCGATGAGGCAGAACAACAGAAACGGGCAGCCATAACAATGTGTGTGCGATATACGGCATACAGTTCGCTCCGATGAACCGTTTGCTATTAGGGAGTGAAAATAAACGGTTAGCCAGATCAAGGTGTGTGTGATATAGGGCATACGGTTCACTCGGGCGAACTGTTTTCGATTAGCGAACACAACAGAAACAGTTCACCTTAACAAGATGTGTGCGATACGTGGCAAACAGCCGACTCGGATGAACTGTTTGCGATGAGAATTTACAACACAGACGGTTAATAAAGTTAGTTCGTGTGCGATTCTGTGTGTACAAAAAACTTTGAAAAATGCAAACTAGTTGCTTGCGGTGGCTAGGAGTATCGCACACGATGTGTCTGCGAGTACTCGTGTGCGATGATTAGTAAGTTACACATGCATTTCCTTATGTTAACACTTGTGTGATAAATTACACGTGGCAACTACGTGGTCAACCTTCTAGCATCAATAAATTTTGACCTTGTTTCTCGTCACATTGCTGATTACAACGCAATAAGTAATTGCAAATCTGTTCACACCTATCAAACTAATATGTGTTCACACTTAGCACTGGGCTATAAAAACTACCCACTCGAAAATTACTTCACAGTTCCTTTGCTGATCACCCACAAAACTGGTTTTTCAGTCAAGTCGTTCTGCCATGACCGGTAGGAGGAGTTTAGGGTGGACATATAACTAGGCAGCAAAGACCAAGGCCGCGGAAGCACTAGAGAGGTCCCGCCGCGAAGCCGCAACCACAGCAGGGATGTCCCGGCGTGCCGTGGAGCCCTCGAACGAGCTCTCACTGGCACACGAGGGCTCTCACAAGCGCATTCGTGGCGTCGGCCATTGCGGCAAGCTGGCATTCCTGAAGTCCTTCATTAGCGATGACGACATTCTTGTCGGCGTCACTACACAGCAGGAGCTAGTCGACGGCTTGACGAAGCTGCTCAAGATCAGCGATGCCTCGGTTGACAAGGCAACCGGCCTCGTCGAGCAACTCATGGGTGAAAATCTGAAGCTCCTCAAGTTGGTCGCCGAGAAGGAGGAGGAGGCCGCTGACTGGAAGATGCTGGATGAGCAGAGTAGTGCCTCAAAGATGACGCTGAAAGCGGTTATCGAGGAACTGACGGGTGCCTTGAGGAATCTCCGGATCGAGCGCGAGCAGGAGGTGGGGGAATCCGTGGCTGCTTTCAAGCAAAGTCGTGAGGAATAGAAGGAGCTGGAGGATTTTGCCGCCCGGTGATCCATCGACGAGTAGAGACAGTAGCGACCCAGATCGTTGTGTGCAATTTCCTTCTTCTCTTGCCCCCGTGTCTTTCGGGCTTTGCCACATGTGGCATTTTAAATTATCCGAAATATGTAAGACAATTATTATCTGCGCCGTTGTAAATTTTTCGTCATATTATCCATTGCCATTTTATTTGTGGTCGTATTATCCGTTGCCCTATGTGGCAATTTAAATTAGGGCAGAATACGAGTTGAAAACACGAACAAAGCAAATGATGTCATGGGATCACAAGCAAACACCCTCCGTCCAGGTGCTTTAATTAACCCATTAATGGAGAAGTTGTGAGCGAGGCGGGCGGCGGCTGGTGCATGGAGGTCAAAGAGCTCACTTCCCGGTGAGCATGGGCGGCCTTGCTGCTCGCACGTGTCCCGTCGAGCCTGCGAGGTGGACAGGATGCATGCGTCCCGCCGAGCCTGCATGGCGGACTACTCGCACGCGTCCCATTGAGCCTGCACGGCAGACTTCTCGTGCTCGTCCCATCTAATTAAACAGCTGCACGCACGCCACTGAGTATGGTTAAATTTTGACACGGTAAATATAATACAACCATTTGCGATATTAACATGTCAGTTTTTTGTTTCAAAAAGGACTTCCTTGGCTACTAATGTGTGCGCTTCTTCTCAAACTGGACGATTTTTTTACCACAGCATATATGTGCCATGTCATGAAACCATGCCAAGTTTCTTGTTTTTTGGGTGACTTTTTGATTTACTCGGATTTAAAAACCGAGATTCTCAATGTTTCAGGACGATGACAAGTTTGTAATTCATTCTCATTCCTTAAACAAGACCTAAACATGCACCCAATGACACATGTACAATTTCCCACTCATTTTGCTTCAATGGAGCATGTGGTTGTAGTTCAAATTTGAATTATGGACTACATTAAATGCATAGAAAACTTAGTAATTATTAATATATATATATATATGCAATGGACAAACGAACCCTGAACAGTTTCAAATTTCAGCCCGACACTCTTGTTATTCTATGTTTCTTGTAGAAAACAAAGTTCAAGGCGAGAAGAGGCAGCGATTATCGTTTAAATTTCAGCACGGATATCCTGTCGTTCCATGTTGCCCGTAGAACAAAATACAAGGCGAAAAGAGGCAATGATTTTGTTTCGCCCACAAGGGGACACGTTTCCCTATCGGAACTACGAGGCTTCTTTGAGAGAAGGTCCAGTTTTTGTAAGAGGTTTGTAATAAATCCTAGCCCAAATTGGACAATGTTTTTACCACGACATATATGTGCCATGACGTGACACCATGCCACCTTTGATGACTTTCTGGTGAGTTTAGGATTTATGGGGACTTAAAAACCGAGATTTGAAATGTTTGAGGACGAGCCATGACACCGCTATGGCTGTAATTTGTTCCCATTCCTGGCATGGGACCTAAACAAGCACCCAAGGACACATGTATAATTTTTCTAGCCATTTTGGTGAACTGGAGCATGTATTTGTAGTTCAGATTTGAATTATGGACATTAAATGCCTAGGAAACTCAATTAGTGTATAAAAAGGCCAAACGAACTCTGAATAAGTTTAAACTTCAGCACGGATATCCTGTCGTTCCATGTTGCCCGTGGAAGAAAATACAAGGCGAAAAGATGCAGTGATTACGTTTCGCCCACAAGGGGAACACTGTTGGAGATATGACCTAGAGGCAATCATGTATGATGATATTTCCTATGTGTTTATGAATAAAGATAATCATTGGACATTATCAATGATGTGTATCAGAAAGTACGTGACTTGTTTGTGGGACTATGCATTGTATGATGACTGTCCTAAAAGGTCCCTAGTCAAAAGGGCTGTGTGGACGCGCAACCAACTAGACCAGCATATGACACGGTCGATGGCTTGGTCTCACTAGCCATGGAGCATTGGATGCTAACCGGATAATATGGACTTGGAAGGATCTAGTCGGATCCGAGTCGAGACAAGGTCTGAGTCGGATAGACCCAACTATGAGACGCAGCGATATGTCATCTGTGAGTCTCTAGTACAACATATGTTTTATGTCCTAAGACCTGAGCTGACGTATGTACTCGGGATGGTGACAGACTTGGTTTGGGCCGACCCAATGCTACTCCGTAACTAGGTAGTTATAAAGGTAGGTTTCGGGTTTGTCCAGAACCATGCTGCGAGACATGGTCAAGCAAGATGGAATTTGCCCCTTCGATCAGGAGAGATATACTCTGGTCCCCTCGTGTGATCCGACCAGGATAGCATGGCCATGCGACAAGGATTATGAGATAATCCGGTTTGTAGTCGGCATCACTGGAACGAAAAAGGGGTCGGGCTAGCACAAGGATGACAGACTCGCCTTGAGCCGACAACATATATCGTGTGGCAAAAGGAATGGAAGTATGATGTACAGGTTCGCCTAACCAGCTTCATAGTCTGTTTGGTGTTTGGCATGCCTTGCTAGAGGCCGCTACCAACTGTGCAGTTTGGAGGTGATCCGAACTGCGACCAAGCCGGCTTGAACCTAAGGGGTCGCGCGCTTAAGGGAAGGAACCTACGAGGTCGGATCCGAGGACACTGGTCGGATGTGATCCGAGCTGTATTCGAATTGTGGCCGATTAGACTTATGGGCTTTAGGGTCCGTGTGAGGACCAAGTGTTGAGCCCGCGACGGACGCCTATATAAAGTGGAGGTGCCGCACACTCACGCAGTTGATCGCTTTGGTGCTATCACTAGGGTTTGCATGTGTTGTGAATAGACACCTCCACTCGCCGCCGGTTGTGTGATCGGACCTAGCAGTCCGCCGCACGATGTTCCTCCTGCACGCGCGGATACCATTAGAGGCGGTGCACTTGCACCGCTCCGATGAACTTGTACGTGGGAACCAACGACCAGCTGTACGAGGGAGATCAGACGAGGAGGAGACGATCCACGCGAACACGCTGCCCCAACTCTTCTTCCGCTGCACGACACTGCGCGTATAGTGGTAATGAACTGTGATCCATCTCCCGTAGCATGTTCTTGGTTGTTCTGCACGTAGGAAAATTTTAATTTGCAGTCGACGCACCCAACAAACACGTTTCCATATCGGAACCACGAGGCTTCTTTGAGAGAAGCTCCAGTTTTTGTAAGAGCTTTGTAATAAAGCTTGGCCCAAATTGGACAATGTTTTTACCACGACATATATGTGCCATGACGTGACACCATGCCACCTTTGATGACTTTCTGGTGAGTTTAGGATTTATGGGGACTTAAAAACAAAGATTAGAAATGTTTGAGGACGAGCCATGACACCGGTACGGTTGTAATTCGTTCCCATTCCTGGCATGGGACCTAAACATGCACCCAAGGACACATGTATAATTTTTCTAGCCATTTTGGTGAACTAGAGCATGTATTTATAGTTCAAATTTGAATTATGCACATTAAATGCCTAGAAAACTCAATTAGTGTATAAAAAGGCCAAACGAACCCTGAATAAGTTTAAATTTTAGCACGGATATCCTGTCATTCCATGTTGCCCATAGAAGAAAATACAAGCCGAAAAGAGGCAGTGATTACATTTCGCCCACAAGGGGGACACGTTTCCCTATCGGAACCACGAGGCTTCTTTGAGAGAAGCTCCGGTTTGTAAGAGGCTTGTAATAAAACTTGCGCCATAATGGACGAAAAAAATTCCTCGACATATAAGTTCCATGTCGTGACACCATGGCAGGTTACATGATTTTCCACTTAGTTTTGGATTTACGGGGATTTAGAAACCGATATTCTTCTCATGGACCGCCGTGTGCGTAGCGCCTTGTATTTCGTACACGATCACTCAAGCCGGTAGAATGTGATTCTATGCATAACTTTATTTTGCAGGGTTTGATGTGAATAGTATGGCTCATGTGTATATGATGCATGTGTGTAAATTATACATGGCCTGTGTGTCATGTTTGTCAGCCGGCAGGAGCCAAAGTGCTGTCATTATATTGTATAACGACCTGCGTGTCGACTTATGACTCTATGTAAAATTCATTACTAGTTGTAGTAGTTGGATAATAGAGATCAGGTTGGCGGCTTGGCGGCCCGGCGTGACAAACAAGATGGAGTTTCTTGATGGTCATCGGAGTTGGAGCCGACCTGGAAGAACATCCATGAAGGAGCCATACTATTTCACAATATATGTTCTACTTGTGATTGTTATGCTTCTTTGTTTCTATGCATGTTAGAATGGTAGAAAGATCCCTCATGAATATCAAGTAAATTGCCATTCCTGATGTTGCACCTTCGCACGTCAAGTATGTCTAGTAGTGGGCTCATAAAATTGGGGTGCTTCTAGGTGTCCTTGAACTGAAGGGTTCATGTCGCACACGGACATGCATTGCATTAGGTTAACTTGACAAGGCTATCAAAACGATTTTGGGCCTTGTGGCAAAAGAGGTCGGGAGCCGGGGTATGAGATACCTACCCGACTGACAGGAGTCGTATAGAGATACGATTAGTAAGGAGTTGCTTACCGGATAGGCATGTTGTCTAGCAGTGATGCTAAAGCTCACTAGTCACATGTGCTAGTCGGATCCTGAATCACTAAGAGTTTGCGGAGGGATGCTGACTTCAGTGGGAGTATTTCTGTCTAAGGCTAGAATTACTCTACATAAACACATTGCTTAGTGATTGCATATTTTTCTGTTGTAGATCAATGGCACCACCTGCTCAACCCAACTTTGCATTGAAATCAACTCTGGAAAGGGATAAACTGAATGGAACAAACTTTACTACCTGGTATAGAAATTTGAGAATTGTTCTCAAGCATGATAAAAAGGAACATATTCTAGAGGATCCGCTTCCAGAGGAACCTGCCGATAATGCTAGTACCACAACCAAGAATGCCTACCAGAAACTCGTTGATGAATCAAACGAGATCAGCTGCCTCATGCTGGCTTGTATGGAGCCTGATTTGCAGCAGCATTTTGAAGACGTTGGGGCTTTCTATATGATCGAGAGTCTCAAGAGCATGTTTCAGGTGCAGGCTAGGACCAAAAGGTTCAACATCTGGCGATCCTTGATGGATTGTAAGATGAAGGAAGGTGATCCACTGAGCCCGCATGTGATCAAGATGATCGGATATGTGCAAGATTTGGATCGGTTGGGCTTCCTGCTCTTGGATGAGCTGGCTACTGATGCAGTTCTGGGTTCTCTTCTGCCCAGCTATGGGACGTTCATCTCGAACTATCATATGCATGACATGGATAAGAAGCTCACTGAATTGCATGGGATGCTCAAAGTGGCAGAGCAGGATATTAGGAAAGGCATGCATCAAGTATTGATGGTGCAAAAATCGGCTAAGTTCAAGAAGAGTTGGTCCAAGAAAAAGGCTAAGCCAAAGGGCACGGAGACGGTAACCTCTGCCACTGCGCCGAAGTCTGGGCCGGACTCAAAGACCATTTGCTATCATTGCAAGGAAACTGGTCACTAGAAAAGGAACTGTGGCAAGTGGCTTGCAGAGCATGGCAAGAAGGCTGGGAATGCTGCTTCAGGCAAAGGTACACTTGTTGCATATGTTATAGACATTTACCTTGCTGACATGCCTAGCAGCTCTTGGGTATTTGATACCGGATCGGTTGTTCACATTTGCAACTCAATGCAGGGGCTGGTAAGAACTAGGCGTGTGGTGCAAGGGGAGATTGACATTAGGGTCGGCAACAAAGCAAGAGTTGCTGCATTGGAGGTCGGCACGATGCAGCTCCAGCTTCCTTCTGGATTTATTTTGGAATTGAATAATTGTTATTACATTCCTGCACTTAGTCGGAACATTATTTCTGCCTCATGCTTGATGAGTCAGGGTTATGAATTCAATTTAAAGGACAATGGTTGTTCGATTTATTGGAATGGTATGTTCCACGGCTATGCACCCATTGTTGATGGGTTATTTATATTCAATCTAGAACAGGAACCGGTCTATAACGTGAATGTCAAGAGGCATAAGCCTAATGAGATAAATCCGACATACTTCTGGCATTGCCGGCTTGGACACATTAGTCTAAAACGCATGAAGAAGCTCCATGATGATGGACTCCTAACTTCGACCGACTTTGGGTCGTTCGAGACATGCGAATCATGCTTGCTCAGCAAGATGACTAAGTCTCCTTTCACAAAGAGTTGTGAGAGGGCATCCAAGCTGTTGGAACTGATAGACAGTGATGTGTGTGGACCAATGAGCACAACTGCCAGAGGTGTCTATTAGTACTTCGTGACTTTTACCGACGACTTGAGTAGATATGGATATATCTATTTGATGAGGCACAAGTCGAAGACTTTTGAAAAGTTCAAAGAGTTTCAAAACTAGGTTGAGAATCAGCTCGGCAAGACTATAAAACTTCTACAATCTGATCGTGGAGGTGAGTACATGAGCCAAGAGTTTGATGATCATCTGAAAAGCAGAGGTATAGTACCTCAGCTCACACCTTCGGGTATGGCACAGAGAAATGGTGTATCGGAACGGAGGAATCGTACCTTGTTGGACATGGTTCGATCTATGATGAGCAAGTTGGATTTACACTTGTCATTCTGGGGATACGCTCTAGAAACTGCAACTTTCACACTTAATAGGGTACCATCAAAATCCGTAGGCAAGACACCACATGAGATGTGGACTGGGAAGAGTCCCAGTTTGTCTTTTATAAAGATTTGGGGTTATGAAGCATTTGTCAAGAAACTTATGTCAGACAAGCTTACACCCAAGTCGGATAAATGCATATTCGTGGGATATCCGAGGGAAACCTTGGGATATAGCTTCTACAACCAGGAAGAGAACAAAGTGTTTGTTGCTCGGAACGGGGTTTTCCTTGAGAAAGAGTTCCTCAGTCGGGAGGCCAGTGGGAGGACAGTCCGACTTGAAGAAATTCGAGGACCACTCGGGGACGGCTCGGCTGGTGATGAGATCATACCAGAGTCAGTCAGGGAACCCATAGTGGAAGCGGCAACGAAACCACGAAGGTCGGAAAGATTGCGCAGAGTGCGTGATGTATTGTTGCTAGAAAGTGACGAGCCGACCACGTATGAGGAAGCGATGGTGAGCCTAGATTCTGAGGCATGGCTGGAGGCCATGAGATCCGAGTTAAAGTCCATGGATGAGAATCCAGTCTGGGACTTGGTTGATCCGCCGCCTGGCGTAACAGCCATTGGTTGCAAATGGGTCTTTAAGAAGAAAACCGATGTGGATGGAAATGTTCAGATCCACAAAGCTCGGCTTGTCGCTAAGGGTTATGGACAAGTTCAAGGAATCGACTATGACGAGACTTACTAGCCGGTAGCGAAGCTGAAGTTAGTAAGGATCGTACTAGCTATAGTTGCATATTTCGATTACGAGATATGGTAGATGGATGTCAAGACGACTTTCCTTCATGGAAATTTAATCCGAGGACGTGTATATGATACAGCCCGAGGGGTTTTGTCGATCTGACTAGCACTAGTAAGGTATGCAAGCTCAAGAGATCCATTTATGGGTTGAGACAAGCATCTCGGAACTGGAACATTTGTTTTGATGAGGTCGTCACTGGTTTTGGCTTCATCAAAAGCGAAGAGGACTCTTGTTTATACAAGAAGTTAAGTGGGAGCTCGATAGTGTTTTTGATCTTGTATGTGGATGACATACGACTGATCGGAAATGATATTTCGATGCTGAACTCGGCCAAGGAGTCATTGAATGGCAAGTTTTCGATGAAGGACCTTGGTGAGGCAATGTACATTTGAGGCATTAAGATCTATAGAGATAGATCAAGGAGGCTACTCGGCTTAAGCCAGAGCACATACATAGATAAAGTGTTGAAGCGGTTCAACATGAGTGAGGCAAAGAAAGGGTTCTTGCCACTCTCACATGGTATAAGGCTAAGCGAGACTCAGAGTCCTTCGACATCTGATGAGCGAAGCAGGATGAGTAGGATTCCGTATGCCTCGGAAATCGGATCCATCATGTATGCCATGATATATACGCGGCCCGATGTTGCTTTTGCAATAAGCCTAACAAGTAGATACTAGGCCAACCCAGGTGAGAGTCACTGGGCAGCGGTAAAGACTATTTTGAAGTACCTGAAAAGGACTAAAGAGATGTTCCTAGTTTATGGAGGTGAGGAAGAGCTCGTCGTAAGGGGTTACGCCGATGCTAGTTTCCAAATTGATAGAGATGATTGTCGATCTTAGTCCGGATTCGTGTACGTCATGAACGGAGGAGCAGTGAGCTAGATGAGTTCCAAGCAAGATACGATGGCCGATTCTACTACAGAAGCCGAATACATTGCGGCTTGTGAAGCTGCAAAGGAAGGTGTTTGGATCCAGAACTTTCTGGATGATCTTGGTATTTTCCCAGCCTCGGTAAAACCGTTGGACCTTTATTGTGATAATTCTGGTGCCATAGCACAAGCCAAGGAGCCGAGGAATCACCACAAGGTCAGACACATAGATCGGAAATATCACCTGATATGAAAGATTGTAAAGAGTGGTGATGTAGAGTTATGCAAAATTCACACTGTCGGATTTCGGGTTCCGGCAGACCCTCGAGGTTCGAACACTGGGGTGCGCACGGAGATTTCGCCTCCTACCTACCTGCACCCCTCCGCCATGCTAGGATCTAAAACTAAGGAAAGAACAACACAAGAGACATAGGGTTATACTGGTTCGGGCCACCGTTGTGGTGTAATACCCTACTCCAGTGTGTGGTGTGGTGGATTGCCTCTTGGGCTGATGATGATGAACAATACAAGGAAGAACAGCCTCACGAGGGTCTGTTCTTGGCTGGGGGATGAACCACTAAGAAGAGTTCAGTCACCTTTTCCTCTCTATCTCTTCCTCTCTCTCTCACTTCCGACCTCCTCTCTATCACTTCCGACCTCTTCTTTCCTCTGTGTGTCCGTGTATCTTGTGGGTGGCTGATCCTATTTATAGAGGCCCTGGTCCTCTTCCCAAATATCGAGCGGGAAGGGAGCCAACAATGGCGGGCTAATTTGAAGGGGACAGCTAGTACAAGCTACCCCGACAAAAGTAGTCTTCGCCTGCGCAAAGCTCTGGTGATGACGCCGTCTTGGGCTCCACGGTGACCTCCATCTCGTAGTCCTCCTGGTCTTGGTCTCGTTGCACCGAAATGGCAACCTTTGCCTGATGCCTCGGTACTCCGCCGCTGCGCTTGCCCCCTTTGCACCAAAGAGGAAAGGAGGACGCTGCGCGGGCTGGCACCCTCCTGGCGCCCCCGGTCATCATGGCTTGCGTCACGGGCACCTCGTGAGGTACCCTGCCTTGATCTCTCCGCCTCCTCGTGAACCAGCCTGACGAGGCCGTGCCTGAGGAAGCTCCGCGTCGTCCGCCCCGCGAGGCTTGGCCCCCTCGCGAGGGTCTTGGGTTTGTGTTGGTGAAGACGGGCTGTGCTGGGCCCCCCTTTGAGCCACGCTGCAGGCTGCAGGCAGACAAGTCTGGGGACCCCCATTCCCAGAACGCCGACACACACGGATGCAAATGTTACGGATCCGTTGACTAAGCCGCTTCCACAACCCAAGCATGAGGGGCACGTTAGAGCTATGGGCATTCGATGTCTATTTGATTGACTCTAGTGCAAGTGGGAGACTGTTGGATATATGCCCTAGAGGCAATCATGTATGATGATATTTCCTATGTGTTTATGAATAAAGATAGTCCTTGGACATTATCAATGATGTGTATCAGCAAGTACGTGACTTGTTTGTGGGACTATGCATTGTATGATGACTGTCCTAAAATGTCCCTAGTCGAAAGGGCTGTGTGGACGCGTAGCCAACTAGACCAGCATATGACACGGTCGATGGCTTGGTCTCACTAGCCATGGAGCATTGGATGCTAACCGGATAATATGGACCTGGAAGGATCTGGTCGGATTCGACGTAGTCGGATCCGAGTCGAGATAAGGTCCGAGTCGGACAGACCCAACTATGACACGCAGCGATATGTCATCTGTGAGTCTCTAGTACAACATATATTCTATGTCCTAATACCTGAGCTGACGCATGTACTCGGGATGGTGACAGACTTGCTTTGGGCCGACCAAACGCTACTCCGTAACTGGGTAGTTATAAAGGTAGGTTCCAGGTTAGTCCAGAACCATGCTGCGAGACGTGGTCGAGCAAGATGGGATTTGCCCCTCCGATCAGGGGAGATATACTCTGGGCCCCTCGTGTGATCTGACCAGGATAAGCATGGCCATGCAACAAGGATTATGAGATAATCCGGTATGTGGTCGGCATCACTGGAACTAGAGAGAGGTCGGGCTAACATAAGGATGACAGACTCGCCTTGAGCCCGACAACATATATCGTGTGGCAAAAGGAATGGAAGTATGATGTACAAGTTCGCCTAACCAGCTTCATAGTCTCTTTAGTGTTCAGCATGCGTTGCTAGAGGCCGCTATCAACTGTGCAGTTCGGACCAAGCCGGCTTGAATCTAAGGGGTCGCACGCTTAAGGGAAGTGATGTCTACTACACAACCTTCTTCTTGTAGACATTGTTGGGCCTCCAAGTGCAGATGTTTGTAGGACAGTAGCAAATTTCCCTCAAGTGGATGACCTAAGGTTTATCAATCCGTAGGAGGCGTAGGATGAAGATGGTCTCTCTCAAGCAACCCTGCAACCAAATGACAAAGAGTCTCTTGTGTCCCCAACACATCCAATACAATGGTAAATTGTATAGGTGCACTAGTTCGGCAAAGAGATGGTGATACAAGTGCAATATGGATGGTAAATAAAGGTATTTGTAATCTGAAATTATAAAAACAGCAAGGTAACTAATGGTAAAAATGAGCGTAAACGGTATTGCAATGCTAGGAAATAAGGCCTAGGGTTCATACTTTCGCTAGTGTAAGTTCCCTCAACAATACTAACATAATTGGATCACATAACTATCCCTCAACATGCAACAAAGAGTCACTCCAAAGTCACTAATAGCAGAGAATGAACGAAGAGATTATGGTAGGGTATGAAACCACCTCAAAGTTATTCTTTCCAATCAATCCGTTGGGCTATTCCTATAAGTGTCACAAACAGCCCTAGAGTTTGTACTAGAATAACACCTTAAGACACAAATCAACCAAAACCCTAATGTCACCTAGATACTCCAATGTCACCTCAAGTATCCGTGGGTATGATTATACGATATGCATCACACAATCTCAGATTCATCTATTCAACCAACACATAGAACCTCAAAGAGTGCCCCAAAGTTTCTACCGGAGAATCATGACGAAAACGTGTGCCAACCCCTAGGTTCATGGGCGGAACCCACAAGTTGATCACCAAAACATACATCAAGTGAATCATGTGGTATCCCGTTGTCACCACAGATACCCACGGCAAGACATACATCAAGTGTTCTCAAATCTTTAAAGACTCAATCCGATAAGATA
Source organism: Triticum aestivum (assembly GCF_018294505.1). Lineage (NCBI taxonomy): Eukaryota > Viridiplantae > Streptophyta > Magnoliopsida > Poales > Poaceae > Triticum > Triticum aestivum. The sequence goes on along the minus strand of NC_057812.1, from coordinate 558,140,273 downwards.
ACTCCAAAGGGGAAACTCAATTCATTACAAGAGAGTAGAGGGGGAGGAGAAACATAAGATCCAACTATAATAGAAAAGCTCGCGATACATCAAGATCGTATCACCTCAAGAACACGAGAGAGAGAGAGAGAGAGATCAAACACATAGCTACTGGTACATACCCTCAGCCTCGAGGGAGAACTACTCCCTCCTCGTCATGGAGAGCACCGGGATGATGAAGATGGCCACCGGAGAAGGATTGCCCCCTCCGGTAGGGTGCCGGAACGGGTCTAGATTGGCTTTCGGTGGCTACGGAGGCTTCTGGCGGCGGAACACCAGATCTATTGTCTGTTCTGGAAGTTTTAGGATACGTAGGTATATATGTGTGAAAGAAGCACGTTGGTGGACCGAAGGGGGGGCACGAGGCAGGGGGGCGCGCCCCCCACCCTCGTGGGCACCTCCCTTCTTTCCTGACGTGCACTCCAAGCTTTTCCGGTAGCTTTCCTTCCAAAAATAACTTCTCTAGTTGATTTCATTCCGTTTCGACTCCGTTTGATATTCCTTTTCTTTGAAACACTGAAATAGGCAAAAAAACAACAATTCTGGGTTGGGCCTCAGGTAAATAAGTTAGTCCCAAAAAATAATATAAAAGTGGATAATAAAGCCCAATATTGCCCAAAACAGTAGATAACATAGCATGGAGCAATCAAAAATTATAGATACGTTGGAGACGTATCAAGCATCCCCAAGCTTAATTCCTGCTCGTCCTCGAGTAGGTAAATGATAAAAACAGAATCTTTGATGCGGAGTGCTACTTGGCATAATTTCAATGTAATTCCTCTTAATTGTGGTATGAATATTCAGATCCGAAAGATTCAAGACAAAAGTTCATATTGACATAAAAACGATAATACTTCAAGCATACTAACTAAGCAATTATGTCTTCTCAAAATAACATGGCCAAAGAAAGTTCATCCCTACAAAATCATATAGTTTAGTCATGCTCCATTTTCATCACACAAGAATGCTCTCATCATGCACAACCCCGATGACAAGCCAAGCAATTGTTTCATACTTTGGTAATCTCAAACTCATAAACTTTCACGCAATACATGAGCGCGAGCCATGGATATAGCACTATGGGTGGAATAGAATATAATGAGGGGGATTATGTGGAGAAGACAAAAAGGAGAAAGTCTCACATCAACGAGGCTAATCGATGGGCTATGGAGATGCCCACCGATTGATGTTAATGCAAGGAGTAGGGATTGCCATGCAACGGATGCACTAGAGCTATAAATGTATGAAAGCTCAACAAAAGAAACTAGTGGGCGTGCATCCAACTTGCTTGCTCATGAAGACCTCGGGCACTTGAGGAGGCCCATTGTTGGAATATACAAGCCAAGTTCTATAATGAAAAATTCCCACTAGTATATGAAAGTGATAACATGAGAGACTCTCTACTATGAAGATCATGGTTCTACTTTGAAGCACAAGTGTGGTAAAAGGATAGTAACATTGTCCCTTCTCTCTTTTTCTCTCATTTTTTTGGGCCTTTTCTTTTTTATGGCCTTTTGTCCTTTTTTTGGGCCTTCTCTTTTTTATGGCCTTTTTTATTCCTCACTTGGGACAATGCTCTAATAATGATGATCATCACACTTCTATTTATTTACAACTCAACGATTACAACTCGATACTAGAACAAAGATGACTCTATATGAATGCCTCCGGCGGTGTGCCGGGATTGCGATGAATCAAGAGCGACATGTATGAAAAATTATGAACGGTGGCTTTGCCACAAATACGATGCCAACTACATGATCATGCAAAGCAATATGACAATGATGATGCGTGTCATAATAAATGGAACGGTGGAAAGTTGCATGGCAATATATCTCGGAGTGGCTATGGAAATGCCATAATAGGTAGGTATGGTGGCTGTTTTGAGGAAGATATAAGTAGGTTTATATGTCACAGAGCATATCATAACACGGGGTTTGGATGCACCGGCGAAGTTTGCGCCAACTCTCAATGTGAGAAAGGGCAATGCATGACACCGAAGAGGCTAGCAAGGATGGAAGGGTGAGAGTGCGTATAATCCATGGACTCAACATTAGTCATAAAGAACTCACATACTTATTGCAAAAATCTACAAGTCATCAAAAACCTCGCCACTACGTGCATGCTCCTAGGGGGATAGATTGGTAGGAAAAGACCATCGCTCGTCCCCGACCGCCACTCATAAGGAAGACAATCAAATAACACCTCATGTTTCAAATTTGTTACACAACGTTTACCATACATGCATGCTACGGGACTTGCAAACTTCAACACAAGCATTTCTCAATTTCACAACTACTCAACTAGCACGACTTTGATATTATTACCTCCATATCTCAAAATAATCATCAAGCATCAAACTTCTCTTAGTATTCAAAACACTCATAAGAAAATTTTATTATTAATCTTGCATACCAAGCAAATTATGATTTTAAGAAAATTACCATGCTATTAAGACTCTCAAAATAATCTAAGTGAAGCATGAGAGATCAAAATTTTCTATAAAACAAATCCACCACCGTGCTCTAAAAGATATAAGTGAAGCACTAGAGCAAAACTATAAAGCTCAAAAGATATAAGTGAAGCACATAGAGTATTCTATCAAATTCCAAATCATGTATGGCTCTCCCAAAAGGTGTGTAAATCAAGGATGATTGTGTTAGACTAACAAGCAAAGACTCAAATCATAAAAGACGCTCCAAGCAAAACACATATCATGTGGTGAATAAAAATATAGCTCCAAGTAAAGTTACCGATGAACGAAGACGAAAGAGGGGATGCCTTCCGGGGCATCCCCAAGCTTAGGCTCTTGTATATCCTTGAATATTACCTTGGTGTGCCTTGGGCATCCCCAAGCTTAGGCTCTTGCCACTCCTTATTCCATAGTCCATCGAATCCTTACCCAAAACATGAAAACTTCACAACACAAAACTCGTAAGCCCCGTTAGTATAAGAAAATAAATCACCACTTCAAGGTACTGTAATGAACTCATTCTTTATTTATATTGGTGTTAAACCTACTGTATTCCAACTTCTCTATGGTTTATAAACTATTTTACTACCCATAGATTCATCAAAATAAGCAAACAACAGACAAAAAACAGAATCTGTCAAAAACAGAACAGTCTGTAGTAATCTGGATCAAACGTATACTTCTGGAACTCATAAAATTCTCAAATAGATTCCTGGACATGAGGAATTTATCTATTAATCACATGCAAAAATAATTAACTAAATAGCACTCTCCAAATAAAAATGGCAGCAATTCTCGTGAGCGCTAAAGTTTCTGTTTTTTACAGCATGATCGCAAAGACTTCCCCCAAGTCTTCCCAAAGGTTCTACTTGGCACAAACACTAATTAAACACATAAAACCACATCTAAACAGAGGCTATATTAATTATTTATTACTAAATAGGAGCAAAAATAAAGGAACTAAAATAAAATTGGGTTGCCTCCCAACAAGCGCTATCGTTTAACGCCCCTAGCTAGGCATGATGATTTCAATGATGCTCACATAAAAGATGAGAATTGTAACATAAATAGAGCATCATGAAGAATATGACTAGAACATTTAAGTCTAACCACTTTCTATGCATAGGGATTTTGTGAGCAAACAACTTGTGGGAACAAGAATCAACTTGCATAGGAAGGTAAAACAAGCATAACTTCAAAATTTTAAGCACATAGAGGGGAAACTTGATATTATTGCAATTCCTACAAGTATATGTTACTCCCTCATAATAATTTTAAGTAGCATCATGAATGAATTCAACAATATAACCAGCACCTAAAGCATTCTTTTCATGATCTACAAGCATAGAAATTTTATTACTCTCCACATAAGCAAAATTCTTCTCATTCGGGATAGTGGGAGTATCATAAGAGACTTGGATACTATAAATTGTTTCCACATTAAAAGAGTAATGTTCAAAAAGGGGTAACCATAATCATGATAGGTTTTATAAATATAATCCTCACTACTTTTTATAGCATATGTATCATCACAATAATTATCATAAGTAGGAGGCATGTTATTATTATTATTATTATAAATTTGCATATCAAAACTTGGGATACTAAAAATATCATCTTCATTAAACGTAGCATCCCCAAGCTTGGGACAAACATTAATTTCAGCAAATATATTCTCAAATATGTCATCCTCATCAAACATAGCTTCCCCAAGCTTGGGCCTTTTCATATCATAAGCATAATCACTCTCATCATTAATAGTATGGATAGCACCAGTAGTATAACAATTATCATATTCTTCCAAGTAAGTGCCAAAAAGATTTTCAAGATCATAAGAAGTATCATTATCTTCCACAATTATATTTTCATGAGGCACAATAGTAATAGGAGCACCATTATTTGGGAGGGATACCTTTTTACCTCTCTTCCTTTTTCTTTTCTTCTTCTTCACCACATCATGTGTGGGTTCAATCCTCTTTTTGGAGCTCCTTATTAATGAGATTGGTTGAATAGGAGGCTCCTCCTCATTACCCGATCCATCATAAGAATTAATAGGAGGATATTGGGGAGTCTCTTCCCTTTCATTAGTATTCTCTTCATCTTCTATTTGTTTTCTTTTCTTTATGTAGTTGGCAATATAAGGATTTTCAATGCAATTCACCACACAATACATATAAATTTTCTCTAGATCGAAATGAAGAACTTTATCAAGGGCAAATTTTGGAATATCCTTAGTTATATGGTTCATTTCTTCGTAGCCCATAAGCAAACTAAGTTCATTATAATGTGCAAGGGAAATCAAGTCATCACAATTTTTGGACACGATTAGAACATGAAACAATTTGCATTGGATAATTAAATGACCACGTTCATTACAAAGCTCACAAGTATGGCCAAGAAAATTTAAATTTTCAGCACAATCATCTAGCTCTTCTTGCAACAATTTAGTGTCTAAGTACTATGCTTCTTGCAATATCTATCTGCTCTATTTGGTGTGTACTTACAAACCCAATGCACTCCACAAAAATTGACATGTTTATAGGAGACATTTTCATCATAACTAGTGCAATCATCATTAGTGTCATGGATATTCAAAGAATTCGTACTAACAACATTGCAATCATGCTCATCATTCAAATATTTAGTTCCAAACATTCTAATGCATTCTTCTTCTAGCACTTGAGCACAATTTTCCTTTCCATCATACTCATGAAAGATATTAAAAAGATGAAGCATATGAGGCAAACTTAATTACATTTTTTTTGTAATTTTCTTTTATAGACTAAACTAGTGATAAAACAAGAAACTAAAAGACTCTATTGCAAGATCTAAAGATATACCTTCAAGCACTCACCTCCCCGGCAACGGCGCCAGAAAAGAGCTTGATGTCTACTACACAACCTTCTTCTTGTAGACGTTGTTGGGCCTCCAAGTGCAGAGGTTTGTAGGATAGTAGCAAATTTCCCTCAAGTGGATGACCTAAGGTTTATCAATCCGTAGGAGGCGTAGGATGAAGATGGACTCTCTCAAGCAACCCTGCAACCAAATAACAAAGAGTCTCTTGTGTCCCCAACACACCCAATACAATGGTAAATTGTATAGGTGCACTAGTTCGGCGAAGAGATGGTGATACAAGTGCAATATGGATGGTAGATAAAGATATTTGTAATCTGAAATTATAAAAACAGCAAGGTAACTAATGATAAAAGTGAGCGTAAACGGTATTGCAATGCTAGGAAATAAGGCCTAGGGTTCATACTTTCGCTAGTGTAAGTTCCCTCAACAATACTAACATAATTGGATCACATAAACTATCCCTCAACATGCAGCAAAGAGTCACTCCAAAGTCACTAATAGCAGAGAACGAACGAAGAGATTATGGTAGGGTATGAAACCACCTCAAAGTTATTCTTTCCAATCAATCCGTTGGGCTATTCCTATAAGTGTCACAAACAGCCCTAGAGTTCGTACTAGAATAACACCTTAAGACACAAATCAACCAAAACCCTAATGTCAACTAGATACTCCAATGTCACCTCAAGTATCCGTGGGTATGATTATACGATATGCATCACACAATCTTAGATTCATCTATTCAACCAACGCATAGAACCTCAAAGAGTGCCCCAAAGTTTCTACCGGAGAATCACGACGAAAACATGTGCCAACCCCTATGCATAGGTTCTTGGGCGGAACCCGCAAGTTGATCACCAAAACATACATCAAGTGAATCACGTGGTATCCCATTGTCACCACAGATACGCACGGCAAGACATACATCAAGTGTTCTCAAATCTTTAAAGACTCAATCCGATAAGATAACTCCAAAGGGGAAACTCAATTCATTACAAGAGAGTAGAGGGGGAGGAGAAACATAAGATCCAACTAGAATAGCAAAGCTCGCGATACATCAAGATCATATCACCTCAAGAACACGAGAGAGAGAGATCAAACACATAGCTACTGGTACATACCCTCAGCCTCGAGGGAGAACTACTCCCTCCTCGTCATGGAGAGCACTGGGATGATGAAGATGGCCACCGGAGAAGGATTGCCCCCTCCGACAGGGTGCCGGAATGGGTCTAGATTGGCTTTCGGTGGTTACGGAGGCTTCTGGCGGCGGAACTCCCAATCTACTGTCTGTTCAGGAAGTTTTTGGATACGTAGGTATATATGGGTGAAAGAAGCACGTCGGTGGACCGAAGGGGGGGCCACGAGGCAGGGGCGCCCCCAACCTCGTGGGCACCTCCCTTCTTTCCTGGCGTGCACTCCAAGCTTTTCTGGTAGCTTTCCTTCCAAAAATAACTTCTCTAGTTGATTTCGTTCCGTTTCGACTCCGTTCGATATTTCTTTTCTTCGAAACACTGAAATAGGCAAAAAACAACAATTCTGGGTTGGGCCTCCGGTTAATAAGTTAGTCCCAAAAAATAATATAAAAGTGGATAATAAAGCCCAATATTGCCCAAAATAGTAGATAACATAGCATGAATCAATCAAAAATTATAGATACGTTGGAGACGTATCAAGCATCCCCAAGCTTAATTCCTGCTCGTCCTCGAGTAGGTAAATGATAAAAACAGAATTTTTGATGTGGAGTGCTACTTGGCATAATTTCAATGTAATTCTTCTTAATTGTGGTATGAATATTCAGATCCAAAAGATTCAAGACAAAATTTCATATTGACATAAAAACGATAATACTTCAAGCATACTAACTAAGCAATTATGTCTTCTCAAAATAACATGGCCAAAGAAAGTTCATCCCTACAAAATCATATAGTTTAGTCATGCTCCATTTTCTTCACACAAGAATGCTCTCATCATGCACAACCTCGATGCAAGCCAAGCAATTGTTTCATACTTTAGTAATCTCAAACTCATAAACTTTCACGCAATACATGAGCGCGCGCCATGGATATAACACTATGGGTGGAACAGAATATAATGAGGGGGGTTATGTGGAGAAGACAAAAAGGAGAAAGCTCACATCAACAACATGCACTCCAAGCTTTTCCGGTAGCTTTCCTTCCAAAAATAACTTCTCTAGTTGATTTCGTTCCATTTCGACTCCGTTTGATATTCCTTTTCTTCGAAACACTGAAATAGGCAAAAAACAGCAATTCTGGGCTGGGCCTCCGGTTAATAAGTTAGTCCCAAAAAATAATATAAAAGTGGATAATAAAGCCCAATATTGTCCAAAACAGTAGATAACATAGCATGGAGCAATCAAAAATTATAGATACGTTGTAGACGTATCAGGAAGGAACCTACGAGGTCGGATCCGAGGACACTGGTCGGATGTGATCCGAGCTGTATTCGGATTGTGGCTGAGTAGACGTATCGGCTTTAGGGTCCGTGCGAGGCCCAAGTGTTGAGCCCGCGATCGACGCCTATATAAAGTGGAGGTGCCGCACACTCACGCAGTTGATCGCTTCGGTGCTATCACTAGGGTTTGCATGGGTTGCGAATAGACACCTCCACTCGCCGCCGGTTGTGTGATCGGACCTAGCAGTCCGCCGCACGACGTTCCTCCTGCACGCGTGGATACCGTTAGTGGCGGTGCACTTGCGCCGCTCCGGCGAACTTGTACGTGGGAACCGACGACCGGCTGTACGAGGGAGATCGGACGAGGAGGAGACGATCCACGCGGACGCACTGCCCCAACTCTTCTTCCGCTGCACGGCACTACGCGTCTAGTGGTAACAAACTGTGATCCATCTCCCGTAGCATGTTCTTGGTTGTTCTGCGCGTAGGAAAATTTTAATTTGCAGTCGACGCACCCTACCGTAGAACCCAACGAACACGTTTTCATATCGGAACCACGAGGCTTCTTTGAGAGAAGCTCCAGTTTTTGTAAGAGCTTTGTAATAAAGCTTGGCCCAAATTGGACAATGTTTTTTACCACAACATATATGTGCCATGACGTGACACCATGCCACCTTTGATGACTTTCTGGTGAGTTTAGGATTTATGGGGACTTAAAAACCAAGATTAGAAATGTTTGAGGACGAGCCATGACACCGGTACGGTTGTAATTCGTTCCCAGTCCTGGCATGGGACCTAAACATGCACCCAAGGACACATGTATAATTTTTCTAGCCATTTTGGTGAACTGGAGCATGTATTTGTAGTTCAGATTTGAATTATGGACATTAAATGCATAGAAAACTCAATTAGTGTATAAAAAGGCCAAAAGAACCTTGAATAAGTTTAAATTTCAGCTTGGATATCCTGTCATTCCATGTTGTCCGTATAAGAAAATACAAGCCGAAAAGAGGCAGTGATTACATTTCGCCCACAAGGGGGACACGTTTCCCTATCGGAACCACGAGGCTTCTTTGAGAGAAGCTCCGGTTTGTAAGAGGCTTGTAATAAAACTTGCGCCACAGTGGACGAAAAAAATTCCTCGACGTATAAGTGCCATGTCGTGACGCCATGGCAGGTTACACGATTTTTCGCTTAGTTTTGGATTTACGGGGATTTAGAAACCGAGATTCTTCTCATGAAATGTTTTCAAATAGCACATGGTTCACTCACGAAAGCCGATATTCAATGAAAACTTCGTGGAAACCATATTTTAAAGTTTCATAAAAATATAAAAAATGTGGGATGTTAAGAAGCTGATGTTTTATTGCGACACAAAATTTCAAGTTGAAAAACATTACGAGATGTGAGCTATGAAAAAGACAAATTCTGCCCTGAATGGTGGCATTACTATTTGGCACTATTCAACACTGATTTTGTCTTTTTCTTAGCTCACATCTTGTAATGTGTTTCAACTTGAAATTTTGTGTGGCAATAAAACATCATCCTCTTAACATCCAACATTTTTTTGGAATTTTTTTGAAACAAACATCTTTTTCTCATGGTTTTCACCGGTTTCCACCGAATGTTGGTTTCTATATGATATCCCCCCACTGCGCACGCTATCTGAGTTGTGCATTCTGACTGGCCAGAACCCAAACCCCACGGATCGTACGTGTGCACCATTGGATGCTCCCAGATTGAACAGCATGCCTGAGCCCTTTCGACAACACATGCAGTACATGGGTAAGCACTGTGAGCATGCGTCGTGTAGCTCACGCTTCCTTCTCTACTAGGTTTTCATTCAAAACAGGCTACCGTTTCTCGCCACTCCTCTCATCGGTTTCCCGCCTCTTCTCCCAAATATGCATGATGTAGATGTTCGCTGAATTCTTATAGTTCATCTCATCCAAAATCAATTAGTTTTATAGAAAACTATTTTAAGATTCATGGAATTGTGCATTGTAAAGGTAAAAACAAAAAGTGACAATTCATTTAGAAAAAAAGGTTTGGGCAATTAAGATATGGAAGATTATAGAGAACAAAGGAGAAGTGCTTGTGTTTTGAGGTTTGTGCATTATGCTTAAGTTCAACCATGGAGTCTTCTAGATTGTACATGTGGCCGAATTTGGTGGAATGTGGATGATATCCAACGGCCAGTAGTGCTCAAATTTGCCATCTCTGTACCGTCGGATTAGCTTCATCCAACGAGCAACTTTCAAAGTTATGCGCACACTATATAGGTGTCTAGATATATATAGATGTGTCCCAAGCTAGACAAAATAAAGTTTGAGCGCATGCGTGGGACGCCCCCCCCCCGCCACCGGCGCCTCGAAGTTGGGAAACTGACATCATAGGTATTGAACCAGGCTTGGAGTCGGGTACGGTGTTTGGTTTGTAATGTAGTTGGTGTGGCCCATCGAAGTTGTGCATTTGAGATTTAAGCACAACATACACCATCGTACCCATACATATTTCGGGCAACATGCAGTGTATACGGGGTCTTCTGATCGACCACGTCTCCCTTGTGCGGTTTTTTGTGATGACATGGATATCTGTGGGCTCCCCGAGTGTATATATATCATCCCTTTGACCGATAATGAGGGGTATGTGTTCGCCATGAATGGATTCCTCCTAGTTCGTGTTAGGTCCGGTCACCGTCAAATGTCGGTCAACCAAAGATCGAGCTCATGCGTTGTCAGGATTCCCTCCCAGATGCTCGGATTTCTAGGTTCGACCTACATCAAACCCTGTGTACGTATCTTGTCCTTAACTACCTTGACTTCATGGTTGTTGTCTATATCGAGAGGTAGGCACCTCATCTAAATTGTACATTATCCTATATTGAAAACACACATCACCCCTTCCCAACGTACATCATGTTGGGCCGCATGCAAGAGGTGCTAGTTTTGTGGTCCCTCTCGTGTGATTTTTATGATGGTTCGATCCATTGGCCCAAGCGGTTTATCGACAACAACAACTGTCATTTGACCAAACGATATCATTGGTCCCTCTTATGGTAGGTCATGGCGACATGCATGTATGACCAAAGTATCGATCATTATGTGCATCCGCCCCGTTGTCATGAAGTGATAGGTGGTGGGCCAAGCATCCTATCTAGGTATGACATTATGTCATTATATATATCCTAGCTAGGTGGTTGTTAGGGTGCTTCCGGGTTTGCGAGGCAGGTGCCACCAAAGTTATGCATTGTGTATTTAAAGTTTTAAACATCCCCAATATTCGTACATATATTTGGCCACTTCTAGGTGGTTCTTGACTTCTGGCCCCTCTCATCGATCTTCAACTACGTGCCCAACCGTGGGCCCGCGGGTCAAAGTTGTGCATTGGAATTTTGAACATCACAGACCACCCTTTTCACTCATATATATTTGGTCCACATGCTGGTGTGGCTGTCTTTTGACCCTCTCTAACGTTATTTTCTGCTGCAAAGACTCTGATGACCCTCAATGGACACGGGGTATAATATCTTAATCGTGTGTGATACAAGTGCTATGTGAATCACCACGCCTGTGCAAGCGCCAGAAAATTAAGGTGGAGGTACTAGCTCAACCGTGTGCGATGCAAGTGCACTGAAATCACCACGAGCTTGCAAGCGCGAGCAAAGGGTGGAGGTACTGGCTTAACCATGTGCGATGCAAGTGAGCTGTAAAACCACCACCTGTGCAAGCTAAAGGCGGGTAAGTTTATTTGGAAATTAGGATGAACCATGTGCGATAGACCAGCTAGCTAGAAATATAAAAAAACAAAATACCCACCTTGAGCGTTGCAAAAATCGGCGGATCTGCACCAGTTTTCCTTATTATCATACACGCATATTGTTATTGGACCGTGCGCGATCTTGGGCACTCCCGCCCCGCATCAATTCCTTTACCCCAATTTTAGTAGCCGTTGTACTTCAACCGTCGCCCACACTCCTCCAGCACCGACCTTATAGTAAAATTGCAGTAGCCGAGGCATTTGAACCGTCGACCTCCTTCGTCCACCACCATCTCCACCCACCATTACTAAAATTTTCAATAGTCGTGGCATATCCTCAAACACCACCCTCCCTCCCCCCCTCGAGCCCTAGCTCGCGGTCGCCTCCGGTGCCGCCGCCAACCCCTGCCGGTCTGCCCGTTCCTCCTAGCTTAGATAATAAAGTTTAGGTTACCCAGCGATTCCCATACCGTCGCCCCACTCCCCTGATTTTTTAGATGAGGCCCGCGGTGTCCCTCCCCGCCAGATCCACATCCCCTGCTCCAGAATGTCGTAGCCTAAGCTTGACCACGTATCTCGGGGAGCCCGACGAGTGTTCGACCAAGAAGAGGTTTATCATGGCCTCTCCGGCGGACTTTGGCGAGGTGGCTGCCATTCGCCCCGACCTGTCGATCGCGGAGCAACACATCACCACAGAAGCCGGCGAAGACGTTGACTATGTTTCCATGCCGAAGGCTTCATCTCGGCGGGTTAGCGTATTACTGTATCTTGGGAAAGATGGCTACAACATCAAGCTTGTCCACACCGACGGCTTCATGCGGGCCATGTCACAGGTTAAGTGGTCCATCCCTAACCCCTCTAGTTCAACCACCGTCGATCTCTTCGACGGCCCTGCCACTGATCTCCTCCGCCAAGCGGTGAAGGATTTGTGAGCTTTATACACCATCGAGCCCATTTTGTCACTTCTGAAGGACACGTTCTACGGCGGCGGCTTGGGATCCTCAATTGCCAAGTCAGATCTCATCGACCACGACCACGAGGAGGGCACCCACGAAGGTTCTTCCAAGGTGAAACAACCCATCTGTGACATCAGAAAGCGCACCTTGGGTCTGTGCTCTTCCAAATGGAAGGATCCCGTTCATGAAATGTGAGGCAACATTCTATCAGCAAATCTTACCTTTTCTAGCTTTCCAGCCCGTACCCTTTGTTGTAGTAGCATTTGTCGTGCGATGCTTTAACTGTGCCGTGTTTAATTATTTAAGTTATGCAAAAATGTATTGTTCAATAGGTCTATGTGATGTTTAAGTATGAATTGTCCACTTCAGTTTCACGAATGGCTATATTTGGTTGTTTATAGTGAGTAGATGCCTTGTTTATCTGTATTTGGTTGTTAGATTGGTTGGAGTGAGCATTTTTTCAGTTATCGAGTAGATGCCTTGTTTATCTGTATTTGGTTCTTAGTTTGGTTGCAGTGAGTATTTGTCCAGTTATCAAACAGATGCCTTGTTTATATGTATTTGGTTGTTAGATTGCTTTTTTAGCATTTGTCCAGTTATCAAGCAGATGCCTTGTTTATATGTATTTGGTTGTTAGGTTGCTTTTTTTAGCATTTGTCCAGTTATCAAGCAAATGCCTTGTTTATCTTTATCTGCTTGTTAGGTTGGTTGCAGTGAGCATTTGTCCACTTTTCAAGCATATGCCCAGTTTATCTGTATTTGCTTGTTAGGTTGGTTGCAGTGAGGCTTTGTCCAGTTTTCAATGGCTATATTTGGTTGTTATACTGGTCATTTATGCCCTGTTTATTTCAGTCATTCACAACATGTTGTTCATTATGTGCAAGTCGGAACTGTGCCGCTCGACTACATCAATACTAGTTTGAATGGCTATATTTGGTTCCAGTTATTCCTGGTGTAGTTAACACATGCCCTTTATTTCGGTTTACACATTTATCCAGTGTGATGTTTAAGCATTACCTACGTTCTATTCATTTTCAACAATACTAGTTTGAATTGCAATATTTGATGGTTGTTAAGCCTGCTATCGGTAACATTGCCTTCCATTTTATATCCGCTTTAACAGCATGCTGAAACCAACACATTCAAGCTATCATTTGGAGATGATGTTGTTTACCTTTGCTATATTTGTTTGATGTTAAGATTGCTGTATTTATCATGCCTTTCCACTACTTATGCAGGACAACAACGAGAGTGGCCACCATTTTCCGCCGAGGTTAGCTTCATCCCTCGGCTTGTACTCCCCCCGTCGTTCCACAATGTAGTGCATATAGATCCAGGCCTGGACACTAGTTAGCTTCTAATATTGACTTGTTGCTTGTAGGTACATATGCCCTTGGCAAGGATCCACGCATCGACCCTTTTTGCGTATGGGGCAATGAGATATTGATGAACAAGCATCAAGTGAGGAAACTGATAAGGATTATTAGCAAAAAGATACGAATGGTGGCAAGCAAATTATTTGTTTATGCTCTATCCAACACAACAGTGAGCTATAGGATGGTAACTACAAACTCTGCAGCCTTCTCTTTTTACTGCCCATAATGAGTTGTTAGACAACAATGTCTGAATCTTTTTTGTTCCCAGTGGTTCTCGAAGAAGTTCACTCAAGATTACCTCACAAAGTACATGATTGGTGGACATGCAATGAAGGTTAAAGTATTTCATCCAGACTACAATGAGCATCGAGAAGTCCTAATGAAGACAGTGAAGGATGGACGGGCAGCCATCACAAGGGGCTGGCCTACAGTCGTGCGCACATTACGCATGGAGGAGGGCACAATATGGGCATTCCACTTCACCTTCTCCAGCAACCAGAATGTCTTTCGTCTCTCTCTCTTTATAGTCTTTAATACAATTGTGGTTCATCATTCTTTACTTGGTGCTTCTGTAGTTCTTCAGTATATGTACCTGTGCATCGAATTATGGATTCATGGTTGAACCTATATTTGTAATAAACATGGTTGGATATGAAATAAGTGATTGCCTACTTTCAAATTCAAAACATGTGATTTTTAAATTAGGGATTAATTAGGGATTACACTACACACGGTTTGCGAAAGTGAAATGTCTGCGATATACATGGAGATTAGAAACGTTTCTAGGATCCACTACGTGTGTGATCAATCTCCACTGCACACACGACTTTCTCTTGAATACTGTTTGTGTTAGGCCACCTTGCGCAAACGTTTACGACATAAAAAGTGTGTGTGATGGACAACCTTTGCCACACAGTTTCTTCTACACACCATGTGTGATGCATTCAATAACGTAAACGATAAAATTATTGATATCGTGTGCAATGGCAATGCTATCACAAACGATTTAATGGGAAAAAATGTGTGTGATGTACCTGTGAACGGAAACGTTTTCCTTGGAGCGACTGTGTGGGATGTACATATGAACGAAAATGTTTAGCAGGGACTGACTGTGTGGGATGTACTTGCGACCAGAAACAATTTTGCCGTATAATTGTATTTTTAGCTCTAATGTATGTATTTCCATATTTCAGCGCTTGCCGGTCGCACACGACCTCATTTTGCCAAGTGTGTGTGCCAGGAGGGCATATCACCAACGGTTTCTGGGTCGTGTGGGAAGGACCCCCTATCACCCACACTCACTTAGCGACAGTTCCAAATGTCATCGCGGAAAGGGGTTAAAAACCGTTTGTTTAGGACCGACGCGCACCTGTGAACAATCAAAAATTATAGACACGTTGGAGACGTATCCGAACACAAGAGACCAAAAGCTCAAACATGAGTCATATATTCAAAATGATCAACATGGAGATGTTCACCATGGAAACCACATCATCTTATGTGATGATCGGACTTGGGTTGGTGCATTTGGATCGTGTTACACTCAGACAACCGGAGGGATGTTGATTTGAGTGGGAGTTCTTAAGTAATATGATTAATTGAACTCATTATCATGAACAATAGTCTAAGTTGTCTTTGCAAATTATCTTGTAGATCAATAGATCATGTTGTAGCTCCCTGTTTTAATACGTTCCTAGAGAAAGACTAAGCTGAAAGATGTTGTAAGCAATTATGGAGACTAGGGTCATAGTCTAAGGCTTATGTCCTTGATGCACCGCTCGGTGTGCCAACCCCTCTAGCATCGTCTATGGATGTTGTGAACATCTGGCAGACACGTTTGGATGACTACTTGATTGTTTAGTGCACCATGCTTTATGGCTTAAAATCGGGGCTCCAAAGGCATTTTGAACGCCATGGAACATATGAGATGTTCCAAGAGTTGAAATTGGTATTTCAGGCTCATGCCCGTGTTGAGAGGTATGAGACCTCTAACAAGTTCTTTGCCTACAAGATGGAGGCGAATAGCTCAGCCAGTGAGCATGTGCTCAGAATGTCTGGGTGCTCTAATCGCTTGAATCAAGTGGGAGTTAATCTTCTAGATAAGATAGTGATTGACCGAGTTCTCTAGTCACTATCACCAAGCTACTAGAGTTTCGTGATGAACTATAACATGCAAGGGATGGATATGATCATGAAGCTGTTCGCGGTGCTTAAGGAAACGAAGGTAGAAATCAAGAAGGAGCATCAAGTGTTTATGGTTAACAAGACCACTGGTTTCAAGAAGGGCAAGGGCGAGAAGGGAAACTTCATGAATAGCAAGCCAGTTGCCACTCCAGTGAAGAAACCCGAGGTTGAACCCAAACCCGAGACTAAGTGCTTCTTTGTAAGGGGAATAGTCACTAGTAGCGGAGCAACCCCAAATACTTGGTAGATAAGAAGGCTGGCAACTTCAACAAAAGTGTATTTGATATACGTGTTATTGATGTGTAGCTTACTAGTACTCCTAGTAGTACCAGGGTATTAGATGCCGGTTCAGTTGCTAATATTGGTAACTCGAAACAAAAGTTGCAGAATAAACGGAGATTAGCTAAGGGCGAGGTGACGGTGTGTGTTGGAAGTGTTTCCAAGGTTGATGTGTGAAAGTGCAACTAATCCCCGGGTGGTTTTGGTAATTCATAACAACATATAGCTCATTGAACTAATATCCATTCAAGTTAAATATTTTGGAAAGTTAGGTGATTGGCATGGCATGGACTAGAGATGTGGACCCCTCAAAATGCTAAGGACAAAGAGTGGCAAAAGCTCAAGACTCTTCATTTTCATTTTATTGATCCAAGATCACATTGAGTCCATAGGAAAGGCCAATTATACTATTAAAAGGGGATGAGGTGTTGCTTAATGGTCTACTTGCTCAAAGTGCTTAGTGATATGCTCCAAAGCCCTCAACCACTCTCTCATTTCCAAGTATGTCCAAAACCTAAAGTCAAACTCGGCCCCACCAATTTGACCTATTCAGCGCCAGCGAGTTCTTTTGACATAGTCACTTCTAGAAACCCTAGAAAATTTGGTCTCACCGATATGTATCTTGGTCTCATCGAGATGGCATTACAAACTCTCGGTTTCCCTTCGTAACTTTTCGGTCGTACCGAAATGAGCAATCGGTCCCACCGAGTTCGCAATGTAAACTCTCTGTTTCCCTTCGTAACGTTTCGGTCTTACCAAAATGAGTGATCGGTCCCATTGAGTTTGCCTGACCAACTCTTTGTTAACTCATTGCTGAAATCGGTCTCACCGAGTTCATGCAATCGGTCACATCGAGATGATGTTTTGCCCTAGCCCTAGCACATCGGTCCCACTAAGTTGATCATATCGGTCCCATCGAGATTCCTAACGTTCACATTTTGAACTGAATCGGTCTCACTGAGTTCTCCTATTCGGTCTGACCGAGTTGGGTCAAATGTGTGCAATGGTTGGATTTTGTGTGGAGGCTATATATGCCCCTCCACCCCCTTCTCTATTCAAGGGAGAGCCATCAGAACGTACCTACACTTCCACTACTCATTTTCTGAGAGAGAACCACCTACTCATGTGTTGAGACCAAGACATTCCAATCCAACCACAACAATCTTGATCTCTAGCCTTCCCAAGTTGCTTTCCACTCAAATCATCTTTCCACCATAGCCAAATTTGTGTGAGAGAGAGTTGAGTGTTGGGTAGACTATCATTTGAAGCACAAGAGCAAGGACTTCATCATCAACACACCATCTATTACCTTTTGGAGAGTGGTGTCTGATGTCTACTACACAACCTTCTTCTTGTAGACGTTGTTGGGCCTCCAAGTGCAGAGGTTTGTAGGACAGTAGCAAATTTCCCTTAAGTGGATGACCTAAGGTTTATCAATCCGTGGGAGGTGTAGGATGAAGATGGTCTCTCTCAAACAACCCTGCAACCAAATAACAAAGAGTCTCTTGTGTACCCAACACACCCAATACAATGGTAAATTGTATAGGTGCACTAGTTCGGCGAGGAGATGGTGATACAAGTGTAATATGGATGGTAGATATAGGTTTTTGTAATCTGAAAATATAAAAACAGCAAGGTGACTAATAGTAAAAGTGAGTGAAAATGGTATTATAATGCCTTTAAACAAGGCCTAGGGTTCATACTTTCACTAGTGCAAGTTCTCTCAACAATGATAACATAATTAGATCATATAACAATCCCTCAACATGCAACAAAGAGTCACTCCAAAGTCACTAATAGCGGAGAACAAACGAAGAGATTATTGTAGGGTACGAAACCACCTCAAAGTTATTCTTTCTGATCGATCTATTGGGCTATCGCTATAAGTGTCACAAATAGCCCTAGAGTTCGTACTAAAATAACACCTTAAGACACACATCAACCAAAACCCTAATGTCACCTAGATACTCCAATGTCACCACAAGTATCCGCGGGTTTGATTATACGATATGCACCACACAATCTCAAATTCATCTATTCAAACCAACACAAAGAACCTCAAAGAGTGTCCCAAAGTTTCTACCGGAGAGTCAAGACGAAAACGTGTGCCAACCCCTATGCGTAAGTTCACAAAGGTCACAGAACCCGCAAGTTGATCACCAAAACATACATCAAGTAGATCACGTGAATATCCCATTGTCACCACAGATAAGCACATGCAAGACATACATCAAGTGTTCTCAAATCCTTAAAGACTCAATCCGATAAGATAACATCAAAGGGAAAACTCAATCCATTACAAGAAGGTAGAGGGGGAGAAACATCATAATATCCAACTATAATAGCAAAGCTCACGGTACATCATGATCATGCCAAATCAAGAACACAAGAGAGAGAGAGAGAGATCAAACGCATAGCTACCGGTACATACCCTCAGCCCCGAGGGTGAACTACTCCCTCCTCATCATGGAGAGCAACGGGATGATGAAGATGGCCATTGGTTATTGTTTCCCCCTACGACAGGGTGCCAAAATAGGGTCCCAATTGGTTTTTCATGGCTACAAAGGCTTACAGTGGCAAAACTCCTGATCTAGGTTCTGTTCTGGAGGTTTGGGGATATATAAGACGTGTTGGCATCGAGAACAAGTCAGGGGAGTCCATGAGGGGCCCACAAGGTCAGAGGGCACGCCCTAGGGGGGTGGGGGCGCCCTCCACCCTTGTGGAGGCCCCTGGACCCCTCTGGTGTATCTCCGGTACTCCGTGGGCTTCTTTTGGTCCAAAAACTATCAACGTAAAGTTTCAGGTCCATTGGACTCCGTTTGATATTCCTTTCCTACGAAACTCAAAAACTAGGAAAAAAACAAAAACACGCACTGGGCTCTAGGTTAATAGGTTAGTCCCAGAAATCATATAAAATAGCATATAAATGCATATAAAACATCCAAGATAGATAATATAATAGCATGGAACAATAAAAAATTATAGATATGTTGGAGACCTATCAGTGTCTCCTACATTGGTTAGCTGTCACTTGGGAGCCTCCAACAAGATTGTGGAGTTGAACCAAGGAGTTTGTAAGGGCAAGGAGATCGCCTACTTCGTGAAGATCTACCTGAGTGAGGCAAGTCCTTCATGGGCGATGGCCATGGTGGGATAGACAAGGTTGCTTCTTCGTGGACCCTTCGTGGGTGGAGCCCTCCGTGGACTCGCGCAGTCGTTGCCCTTCATGGGTTGAAGTCTCCATCAACGTGGTCGTACGATAGCACCACCTATTAGAACCATGCCAAAATCTCCATGTCTACATTGCGTTTGCCTTCTCCAAACCCTTCCCTTTACCTTCATATACAATGATTTACTTTCCGCTGCTACACTCTTAGAATTGCATGTGTAGGTTGATTGCTTGACTTGTGCTAAGTTTCTAAAATCTGCCAAGACTTAAAATTGGGAAAAGGCTAGATTTTTATTTGGTCAAATAGTCTAATCACCCCCCTCTAGACCTACTTTCGATCCTACAAGTGGTATCAGAGCTTTGGTCTCCATTTGCCTTGATTTCCATAGCTTTGGTGATCATAGGCTTAGTTTCACAGCCTAGGGGAGTATGGCGTCTAGCGAGGGAAATTACCACCGTAGAGGTCCTTACTTTGATGGTACAGATTTTGCTAGTTGTAAGCATAATATGAAAATGCATATTCTTGGACATAACCCCGCCATTTGGGCTATTGTGCGTATTGGTTTGCGAGGTGAATACTTTAAGGATGGAAGAGAACCGGACCATGAAGCAACTGCAGAAGAATTGAAGATGTTGCAATACAATGCTCAAGCTTGCGATATTCTTTTCAATGGATTGTGCCCCGAAGAATTCAACAAAATCAACTACCTTGAGAATGCAAAGGAAATTTGGGATACTTTGGTTGATATGCACGAAGGTACCGAGTCCATCAAGGAATCCAAATTGGATGTGCTTCAAAGTCAACTTGACAAGTTCAAAATGAAGGATGGTGAAGGAGTCACTGAAATGTACTCTAGGCTTGCTCTCATCACAAATGAGATTGCGGCTTAGGAAGCTAAGAGATGACCAACAGATTCATCCTCAAGAAAATCCTAAGAGCCTTGGATGGAAAATATGACACCATGTGCACCTTGATCCAAATGATGCCCAATTATAAAGATATCAAGCAAACAGAAGTCATTGGTAGAATTGTTGCTCATGAGATGTCACTTAAGGATAAGGAAGAGCTTCACAACAAGTCCAGTGGTGCTTACACAGCTTCATGTGATGCTCCTACAACATCAAGTGAGAAACAAGTCTTCAATGAAGAATTGAGCTTAATGGTGAAGAACTTTAACAAGTTCTACAAGAGTAGAAGCAAAGTGAGAAGTTCCAAGTCAAGGTCCTACAATGACAAAAGATCCTCTAGTCGTGATCACAATTGCTACAATTGCGGAAGACTCGTACACTACTCCAATGAGTGTACGACTCCCTACCAAAGAAGAGAAGACTCACCTAAAAGGAGAAGTAAAAGAGAGGAATCACCACCAAGAGGAAGAAGGAATAGAGATGATCGTTATGAATGAAGACCCTCTCATAGAAGCAAGGATTCAGAAAGGAAGGACAAGTCATCAAAGAGCTACACAAAACAAAGACATCAAGCTCATGTTGGTGAATGGGTATCCAGTTCCGACTCCGATAACTACTCCGAGAGAAGTTATCACTCCGACTCTGAATATACTCAAGATCAAGGTGTTGCCGGTCTTGCACTTGTGTCATCCAACTCCCACGACATATTCGACTCACCAAATGAAGGGATTGGAAGTTTCTTCATGGCTAAAGGCCCTAAGGTATCACACCCCGAGTATGTTGATTTCAATAGTGATGAAGATGATTTGTTAGGTGATGATGATTTACTTATTGACAACACTAGTGATGAAAACTATGATGAAATTGCTATTAATCATGCTAATCAAGATGAACCGAATGACAATGATAAGCAGGATATTGAGCATCTAACTAAAGAACTAAACACTCTTAAGTTAGCTCATGAAACTGCATTAGAGGATCATCGAGAGCTTTTAAAGACTCATGAGAAGCTACACTTTGAAAAGCTCAATTTAGAGCAATAGCATGGGTTCTTAAAAGCAATCAATGATGATCTTCGTAAGAAAACTTCTTCTTACATTGCCAAGTGTTTACTCTTGTCTACTTACATGCCACAAGTAAAATCTAGCAACAAGAGAAAGAAAGATTCTTCTTCTAGTAGTACCAACAATCATGCTAAATCATATATTGTTTCTTCTAGTAGTTCTCTTGATTCCCATAATGATTCTCTTAGCCAAGTTACACTTGAGCAAGAAAATAGCTTATTGAAGGGAATTATAGAGAAACGTGTTTACAAGAGCCTTGTCGGAAGTAAGCAATTTGAGGAAATTGTACACAAGCAAGGAAGGCACTGGAAGAATTAAGGTGTTGGTTTAGAACGCAAGTTCAATGCCAATGGAGTTGAATGGGAAGAAGATCAATACCCCAAGACGAAGTTTTTTCCTCCACAAGAGAAGTATCATCCCACTTCTTTCAACGGAACACAAGCTCAAGATGATCTTCCACCACAAGCTAAAAGGCAAGGACAAGCTTCAAGAAGAGATTGATTCATTTGAAGAAGCTCCAAAGGACTTGGTCAAGTGGGTTCCCAAGGTTACATCAAGTTCTACTTCATCAAGTACGACTACAACTCTAAGGATTCCCATCAAGTTGATGTGGGTCCCAAAGAAGAAGAACTGAGGAGTTCTTGAGGGTGACTCCGCCGACATACTTCACTCATATTTATTTTGGCAGGGACAAGTGCAATCAACTTTCATATCTTGCACTAGTTCAAGGAGTCACAAACCCTCTTGATGGTAAGACAAGGGACAAGGTAACCTAATGCTTTCATGGACATCATCATATGTGTATTTCACTCTGTGTCTATGGATATCCTTGTGTGTTCCTTGTGGGACTAACCCATGTAGGTATTGAAAGTGCAACTCACTCCAATGGATTGCTCCAAATGATCTACATCAACATTGAGCATCTACATCTTCAACACCTACATGAAGTCATCATCGACAAAACCCAAGGTTAGTTCATCCCTCTTAGGGGGGATATCACATCTAGGGGGAGATCTTTGCTCTAAGAATTGAGCTAAATCAACTCTAATGGTGTGAACACAACAATGCTTTATGTAAAAGTGGTAACCCCACTTGTGCCTAAATGATGAGTATGACCTACGAACAAATGTTCTCATTTGACTCCTTAGTCAATATACTCATATATAGATGACCTAGTCATCACCAATTGCTTGATAGATGCTAGACTGTTTGTGCATGCTTTGCCACATATTTCATTTGCTATCTTATTGTGTGAGCATGTTGGTTGCATAATTTTCTCCATTTGAGGACATCCATTTGTGTTTGATTGTTTGGTCTTTCTTTTTGCCAAATGGATGGACAAGAATGCCTAAGAACTCCCTCTAGATATATATGCTTTTCTCGTCTCAAACTATATTCATGCTACATCACAAAGTTTGAACAAGTCGAATACGGACCCTCCGGGTGAGGAGCACTCGGAGCCACCAATCCGTCAAGGGCTTAAACTTCCAAAACCTCTTAATGGCTTTCGGTCTGACAGATTCATTCCTTTCGGCCGCACCGAAATTGTTGAGTTGATCTAGGTTTTCACCTCGGTGCAACCGATTAGAACAGTTCGGTCTCACCGAGTTGTAGTAACCGCTTGCGATTCTGCATCTCGGTGCCACCGAGTCGTTCCACTCGGTCACACCGACAGTGACTGGGTATATATACGCCACGGGTTGAAATTTGGAAAATTCTTCAAACACCCAACCGTGCCTACCTAGCTCTGCCCCCCTCCCGGTCTCTGGATCATCTCCATCATCGCCAGCGTCCTCCTGCCGCTGGTCTCCACCGCCGTCAACGGGAATCTCCACCGCTGTTGTCGTTGTAGTGAGTTCTTCGCAAAGTTAGGGTATGGACTCGACCTCTTTATGCTTTCTTTAACTTTGATTCTTGCACAAAGATCAATGCCTAGTTTCTTGCCACGATTGAGATCAATCTATCCACCAAAAACTCCATTAGAATAGATTTGATGCAAAAACTTAGGGTTATGTTTCCGCCGAACTCATCTCGGACCGACCGAACTGAAGATTTCGGTCTCACTGATTTGGCTCAGGCCATTACACATGTACTACTCGGTCTGACCGAAGTGTACAAATCGGTGTGACCGAGTTCACTTTCTCTGTGAAACCCTAGCATCTCAGAGTCACCGAACTGCGTTTCGGTCTGACCAAAAATGTATGTTTAGACTCTAAAGTTGCTTCAGTGTCACCGAGTTTGTCATATCGGTAGCTCTGAAATGCTTTCCGCAGAAAATTAAAATTAAGTTTTTGTCTTAACTTTTTGCAAAACATATGTGCTTTGTGATGCTCATCCACTCTACCTATACCTATGTACTCACATGGTCAGTTTCAGAGATGTCAGAGGGCAGTGATAGTCATAACAGGTCAGAGGAGCAGGTGAATCTTAGTGAGGGCACTAGTCCCTCCAACAGTAGCTATGATGAAGGTAGCAGAAGTACCCCAAGGA
The DNA here is from genome assembly GCF_018294505.1 of Triticum aestivum. NCBI lineage: Eukaryota > Viridiplantae > Streptophyta > Magnoliopsida > Poales > Poaceae > Triticum > Triticum aestivum. The sequence goes on along the minus strand of NC_057812.1, from coordinate 558,116,310 downwards.
ATTTGCCTAAGGCTGCAACAAGGACAAGGAAGAATAGAACCTCAGAATTTGAAGATGAGGACTTTGTTGTTGATGAGGAAGTGACCTCAAAGAAGAAGGTGCTTGTCGGTGTCGAAACCGGCGCATCTCGGGTAGGGGGTCCCGAACTGTGCATCTAAGGCGGATGGTAACAGGAGGCAGGGGACATGATGTTTTACCCAGGTTTGGGCCCTCTTGATGGAGGTAAAACCCTACATCCTGCTTGATTAATATTGATGATATGGGTAGTACAAGAGTAGATCTACCATAAGATCAAGGAGGCTAACCCTAGAAGCTTGCCTATGGTATGATTGTATGTATCTCATCTATCGACTAGCCTGGCCTTGGTTTATATAATGCACCAGACGCCTAGGATAACAAGAGTCCTAGCCGAATATGCCGGTTGGGAGGAGTCCTTGTCTTGCTCGCCAAGTCTTGTGGAATCTTCCTTGTATGCGGCAGCTGTCCGAACTGGCCCATGAGTATACGGCCATGGGGGTCCTCGGCCCAATCTAACAGATCGGGAGATGACGTGGTGAGTACCCCTAGTCCAGGACACCGTCAGTAGCCCCCTGAACCGGTCTTCAAGTTAGGGACGCTCCTCGATTCTTCCGAACTGTTCTTCATCTTCGGTCGCCGGTCTTGAAAACTGGTTCAACAAATCTTCTCATCTTCGATCTTGAGGATCGCCGAAATGCATTCGACGAGTTTACACGTCGGGTATCCGAGGAGCCCCTTTAAGTTTCCAACCTTTATCAATGCCTTGTTATTTTTATGCCACACCTCGGGTTTGAAGTTGTTCCCGGGAGGCAGTGTCCCTTGCGTCCGAGCTCCAACGCCGGACTGCATTCGAGGTATCTTTTGCAGCCGAGCACCAACGCCGGACCGCTTCCCAGCTCTAATGCCGGAATGTATCCGAGCTCCAACGCCGGACTATGTATCCGAGCTGTTGGAAATATGCCCTAGAGGCAATAATAAATTGGTTATTATTATATTTCCTTGTTCATGATAATCGTTTATTATCCATGCTAGAATTGTATTGATAGGAAACTCAGATACATGTGTGGATACATAGACAACACAATGTCCCTAGTAAGCCTCTAGTTGACTAGCTCGTTGATCAATAGATGGTTACGGTTTCCTGACCATGGACATTGGATGTCGTTGATAACGGGATCACATCATTAGGAGAATGATGTGATGGACAAGACCCAATCCTAAGCCTAGCACAAGATCGTGTAGTTCGTATGCTAAAGCTTTTCTAATGTTAAGTATCATTTCCTTAGACCATGAGATTGTGCAACTCCCGGATACCGTAGGAATGCTTTGGGTGTGCCAAATGTCACAACGTAACTGGGTGGCTATAAAGGTACACTACATGTATCTCTGAAAGTGTCTGTTGGGTTGGCACGAATCGAGACTGGGATTTGTCACTCCGTGTAAACGGAGAGGTATCTCTGGGCCCACTCAGTAGGACATCATCATAATGTGCACAATGTGATCAAGGAGTTGATCACGAGATGATGTGTTACGGAATGAGTAAAGAGACTTGCCGGTAACGAGATTGAACAAGGTATCGGGATACCGATGATCGAATCTCGGGCAAGTATCATACCGCTAGACAAAGGGAATTGTATACGGGATTGATTGAATCCTCGACATCATGGTTCATCCGATGAGATCATCGTGGAACATGTGGGAGCCAACATGGGTATCCATATCCCGCTGTTGGTTATTGACCGGAGAACGTCTCGGTCATGTCTGCAAGGTTCCTGAACCCGTAGGGTCTACACACTTAAGGTACGATGACGCTAGGGTTATAAGGAATAGATATACGTGGTTACCGAATGTTGTTCGGAGTCCCGGATGAGATCTTGGACGTCACGAGGAGTTCCAGAATGGTCCGGAGGTAAAGATTTATATATGGGAAGTCCTATTTTGGTCATCGGAAAAGTTTCGGGTTCTATCGGTAACGTACCGGGACCACCGGGAGGGTCCCGGGGGTCCACCAAGTGGGGCCACAAGCCCCGGAGGGCTGCATGGGCCAAGTGTGGGAGGGGACCAGCCCCAGGTGGGCTGGTGCGCCCTCCACAAGGGCCCAAGGCGCCTAAGGGGAGGATGGGGGCAAACCCTAAGCGCAGATGGGCCTTAGGGCCCATGCCTGGTGCGCCTCCCTCTCCCCCCCTTGGCCGCCCCACCAGATGGGATCTGGGCTGGCCGCCACCCCTAGGGTGGAACCCTAGGTGGGGGCGCAGCCCCCTCCCTCTCCCCTATATATAGTTGAGGTCTTTGGGGCTGCCAACACAAGCGTTCCTGACCTCTCCCTGGCGCAGCCCTACCTCTCTTTCTCCTCATATCTCGTAGTGCTTGGCGAAGCCCTGCTGGATCACCATGCTCCTCCACCACCACCACGCCGTTGTGCTGCTGCTGGATGGAGTCTTCCTCAACCTCTCCCTCTCTCCTTGCTGGATCAAGGCATGGGAGACGTCACCGGGCTGTACGTGTGTTGAACGCGGAGGTGCCGTCCGTTCGGCACTAGGATCTCCGGTGATTTGGATCACGACGAGTACGACTCCTTCAACCCCATTCTCTTGAACGCTTCCGCTTAGCGATCTATAAGGGTATGTAGATGCACTCTCCTTCCCCTCATTGCTGGTTTCTCCATAGATAGATCTTGGTGACACGTAGGAAAATTTTGAATTTCTGCTACGTTCCCCAACAGTGGCATCATGAGCTAGGTCTATGCGTAGTTACTATGCACGAGTAGAACACAAAGTAGTTGTGGGCGTCGATATTGTCAATTATCTTGCCGTTACTAGTCTTATCTTGATTCGGCGGCATCGTGGGATGAAGCGGCCCAGACCAACCTTACACATACGCTTACGTGAGACCGGTTCCACCGACTGACATGCACTAGTTGCATAAGGTGGCTGGCGGGTGTCTGTCTCTCCCACTTTAGTCGGATCGGATTCGATGAACAGGGTCCTTATGAAGGGTAAATAGAAATTGGCAATTCACGTTGTGGTTTTGGCGTAGGTAAGAAACATTCTTGCTAGAAACCCATAGCAGCCACGTAAAACATGCAAACAACAATTAGAGGACGTCTAACTTGTTTTTGCAGGGTATGCTATGTGATGTGATATGGCCAAAGGATGTGATGAATGATATATGTGATGTATGAGATGATCATGTTCTTGTAATAGGAATCATGACTTGCATGTCGATGAGTATGACAACCGGCAGGAGCCATAGGAGTTGTCTTAATTTATTTATGACCTGCGTGTCAACATAAACGTCATGTAATTACTTTACTTTATTGCTAACCGTTAGCTGTAGTAGTAGAAGTAATAGTTGGCGAGACAACTTCATGAAGACACGATGATGGAGATCATGATGATGGAGATCATGGTGTCATGCCAGTGATGATGATGATCATGGAGCCCCGAAGATGGAGATCAAAAGGAGCAATATGATATTGGCCATATCATGTCACTATTTGATTGCATGTGATGTTTATCATGTTTATACATCTTATTTGCTTAGAACAACGGTAGTAAATAAGATGATCCCTCATTAAAATTTCAAGAAAGTGTTCCCCTAACTGTGCACCGTTGCGAAAGTTCGTCGTTTCGAAGCACCACGTGATGATCGGGTGTGATAGATTCTTACGTTCACATACAACGGGTGTAAGCCAGATTTACACGCGCAAAACACTTAGGTTGACTTGACAAGCCTAGCATGTACAGACATGGCCTCGGAACACAAGAGACTGAAAGGTCGAGCATGAGTCGTATGGTAGATACGATCAACATGAAGATGTTCACTGATGTTGACTAGTCCGTCTCACGTGATGATCGGACACGGCCTAGTTGACTCGGATCATGTAATCACTTAGATGACTAGAGGGATGTCTATTTGAGTGGGAGTTCATAAGATGAACTTAATTATCCTGAACATAGTCAAAAGGTCTTCGCAAATTATGTCGTGGCTCGCGCTTCAGTTCTACTGTTTAGATATGTTCCTAGAGAAAATTTAGTTGAAAGTTGATAGTAGCAATTATGCGGACTAGGTCCGTAAACTGAGGATTGTCCTCATTGCTTCATAGAAGGCTTATGTCCTTAATGCACCGCTCACTGTGCTGAACCTCGAACGTCGTCTGTGGATGTTGCGAACATCTGACATACACATTTTGATAACTATGTGATAGTTCAGTTAAACGGTTTAGAGTTGAGGCACCGAAGATGTTTTTGAAACGTCGCGAAACATATGAGAAGTTTCGAGGGCTGAAATTGGGATTTCAGGCTCGTGCCCACGTCAAGAGGTATAAGACCTCCGACGATTTTCTTAGCCCACAAACTAAGGGAGAAAAGCTCAATTGTTGAGCTTGTGCTCAGATTGTCTGAGTACAACAATCATTTGAATCGAGTGGGAGTTGATCTTCCAGATGAGATAGTGATGTTTCTCCGAAGTCATTACCACCAAGCTGCTAGAGCTTCGTGATGAACTATAATATATCAGGGACATATATGATGATCCTTGAGATATTCGCGATGTTTGACACCACAAAAGTAGAAATCAAGAAGGAGCATCAATTGTTGATGGTTGGTGAAACCACTAGTTTCAAGAAGGGCAAGGGCAAAAAGGGATACTTCATGAAACGGCAATTCAGCTGCTGCTCTAGTGAAGAAACCCAAGGTTGAACCCAAACCTGAGACTAAGTGCTTCTGTAATAAGGGGAACATCCACTGGAGCAGAATTACCCTAGATACTTGGTAGATGAGAAGGCTGGCAAGGTCGATAGAAGTATATTGGATGTACATTGTGTTAATGTGTACTTTACTAGTACTCCTAGTAGCACCATGGTATTAGATACCGGTTCGGTTGCTAAATGTTAGTAAACTCGAAATAAAAGGCTGCGGTGTAAACGGAGACTAGCTAAAGGTGAGCTGGCAATATGTGTTGGAAGTTTTTCCAAGCTTGATGTGATCAAGCATCGCACGCTCCCTCTACCATCGAGATTGGTGTTTGCATTGAGCATAGACATGATTGGATTATGTCTATCACAATACGGTTATTCATTTAAGGAGAATAATGGTTACTCTGTTTATTTGAATAATACCTTCAATGGTCTTGCACCTAAAATGAATGGTTTGTTGAATCTCGATCATAGTGATACACATGTTCATGCCAAAAGATATAAGATAGTAATGATAGTACCACCTACTTGTGGCACTGCCACGTAAGTCATATCGGTATAAACGCATGAAGAAGCTCCATGTTGATGGATCTTTGGGCTCACTCGTTTTGAAGAGTTTGAGACATGCGAACCATGTCTATTGGTGTATATGCATGAAGAAACTCCATGCAAATGGACCGTTTGGACTCACTTGTTTTTGAATCACTTGAGACATGCAAATCATACCACATGGGCAAGATGACTGAAAGCCTCGTTTTCAGTAAAATGGAACTAGAAAGCAACTTGCTAGAAGTAATACATTTTGATGTGTGTAGTCCAATGAGTGCTGAGGCGTGTAGTGGATATTGTTATGTTCTTACTTCACAGATGATTTGAGTAGATGTTGAGTATATTTACTTGATGAATCACGAGTCTGAATTATTGAAAGGTTCAAGTAATTTTGGGGTGAAGTTGAAAGATCGTCGTGACAAGAGGATAAAAGATCTATGATATGATCATATAGATGAATATCTGAATGACGAGTTTGGCACAAAATTAAGACATTGTGGAAATTGTTTCACAACTAATACATCCTGGAACACCATAGTGTGATGGTGTGTCCGAACATCATAACTGCACCCTATTGGATATGATGCATACCATGATGTCTCTTATCGAATTACCACGATAGTTTATGGGTTAGGCATTAGAGACAACCACATTCACTTTAAATAGGGCACGACGTAATTCCGATGAGATGACACCGTATGAACTATGGTTTAGAGAAACCAAAGCTGTCATTTCTTAAAAGTTTGGGGCTGCGACGCTTATGTGAAAAAGTTTCAGGCTGATAAGCTTGAACCCAAAGCGAATAAATGCATCTTCATAGGACACCCAAAACAGTTGGGTATACCTCCTGTCTCAGATTCGAAAGCAATAAGGGATTGTTTCTAGAATCGGGTCCTTTCTCGAGGAAAAGTTTCTCTCGAAAGAATTGAGTGGGAGGATGGTGGAGGCTTGATGAGGTTATTGAACCGTCTCTTCAACTAGTGTGTGGCAGGGCACAGGAAGTTGTTCCTGTGGCACCTACACCAATTGGAGTGGAAGCTTATGATAGTGATCATGAAACTTCAGATCAAGTCACTACCAAACCTCGTGGGATGACAAGGATGCGTACTACTTCAGAGTGGTACGTAATCCTGTCTTGGAAGTCATGTTGCTAGACAACAATGAACCTACGAGCTATGGAGAAGCGATGGTGGGCCCGGATTCTGATAAATGGCTCGAGGCCATAAAATCCGAGAGAGGATCCATGTATGAAAACAAAGTGTAGACTTTGGCAGAACGGCTCGATGGTCGTAAGGCTGTTGAGTACAGATGGATTTTAAAAGGAAGAAGGACAATGATGGTATGTATCACCATTAAGAAAGCTCGACTTGTCGTTAAGATGTTTTCCAACAAGTTCAAGGAGTTGACTACGATGAGACTTTCTCACTCGTAGCGATGCTAAGAGTCTGTTGGAATTATATTAGGGATTACTGCATTATTTATGAAATCTTGAAGATAGGATGTCAAAAACAATGTTTCCTCAATGATTTTTTTAGGAAAGGTTGTATGTGATACAACTAGAAGGTTTTGTCAATCCTGAAAGATGCTAATAAGTATGCAAAGCTCCAGCAATCCTTCTAAGGACTGGAGTAAGCATCTCAGAGTTGGAATGTATGCTTTGATGAGATGATCAAAGATTTTGGGTGTATACAAAGTCTATGAGAAACTTGTATTTCCAAAGAAGTGAGTGGGAGCACTATAGAATTTCCGATGAGTATGTGTTGTTAACATGTTGTTGATCGGAAATGATGTAGAATTTCTGGAAAGCATGCAGAGTTATTTGAAAAGTGTTTTTCAATGGAAAGCCTGGATTAAGCTACTTGAACATTGAGCATCAAGATCTATAAGGATAGATCAAAACGCTTAATGGTACTTTCAAATGAGCACATACCTTGACATGATCTTGAAGGTGTTCAAGATGGATCAGTCAAAGAAGGAGTTCTTGCCTGAGTTGTAAGGTATGAAGTTAAGACTTAAAGCTCGACCACGGCAGAAGAAAGAGGAAGGATGAAGGTCGTCCCCTATGCTTTTGTCATAGGCTCTATATGGTATGCCATGCTGAGTACCACACCTGATGTGTGCCTTGCCACATATCTGGCAAGAGGGTACAAAGGTGATCTAGGAGTAGATCACCAGATAGCGGTCTAAATTATCCTTAGAGGAATAAGGATATGTTTCTTGGTTATGGAGGTGATAAAGAGTTCAACGTAAAGAGTTACGTCGATGCAAGCTTAACACCTATCCGGATAGCTCTGAGTAGAGATACCGGATACATATAATGGAGCAACAATTTAGAATAGCTCCAAGTAGAACAGTTATTTGAAATGGCTCCAAATGTAGCGTAGTAGTTGCATCTACAAGATGACATAGAGATTTGCGAAGTATATACGGATCTGAATGTTGCAGACCCATTGACTGAAACCTCTCTCACAAGCATAACATGATCAAACCCAGAACTTTTTGGGTGTTAGTCACATGGGGATGTGACCTTGAGTGTTGATCACATATCGATGTGAACTGGATTATTAACTCTAGTGCAAGTGGGAGACTGTTAGAAATATGCCCTAGAGGCAATAATAAATTGGTTATTATTATATTTCCTTGTTCATGATAATCGTTTATTATCCATGCTAGAATTGTATTGATAGGAAACTCAGATACATGTGTGGATACATAGACAACACAATGTCCCTAGTAAGCCTCTAGTTCACTAGCTCGTTGATCAATAGATGGTTACGGTTTCCTGACCATGGACATTGGATGTCGTTGATAACGGGATCACATCATTAGGAGAATGATGTGATGGACAAGACCCAATCCTAAGCCTAGCACAAGATCGTGTAGTTCGTATGCTAAAGCTTTTCTAATGTCAAGTATCATTTCCTTAGACCATGAGATTGTGCAACTCCCGGATACCGTAGGAATGCTTTGGGTGTGCCAAACGTCACAACGTAACTGGGTGGCTATAAAGGTACACTACAGGTATCTCCGAAAGTGTCTGTTGGGTTGGCACGAATCGAGACTGGGATTTGTCACTCCGTGTAAACGGAGAGGTATCTCTGGGCCAACTCGGTAGGACATCATCATAATGTGCACAATGTGATCAAGGAGTTGATCACGGGATGATGTGTTACGAAATGAGTAAAGAGACTTGCCGGTAACGAGATTGAACAAGGTATCGGGATACCGACGATCGAATCTCGGGCAAGTATCGTGCCGCTAGACAAAGGGAATTGTATACAGGATTGATTGAATCCTCGACATCGTGGTTCATCCGATGAGATCATCGTGGAACATGTGGGAGCCAACATGGGTATCCAGATCTCGCTGTTGGTTATTGACCGGAGAACGTCTCGGTCATGTCTGCATGGTTCCCGAACCCGTAGGGTCTACACACTTAAGGTACGATGACGCTAGGGTTATAAGGAATAGATATACGTGGTTACCGAATGTTGTTCAGAGTCCCGGATGAGATCCTGGACGTCACGAGGAGTTCTGGAATGGTCCGGAGGTAAAGATTTATATATGGGAAGTCCTGTTTTGGTCACCGGAAAAGTTTCGGGCCAAGTGGGGCCATAAGCCCTGGAGGGCTGCATGGGCCAAGTGTGGGAGGGGACTAGCCCTATGTGGGCTGGTGCGCCCCCCACAAGGGCCCAAGGCACCTAAGGGGAGGAAGGGGGCAAACCCTAAGGGCAGATGGGCCTTAGGGCCCATGCCTGGTGCGCCTCCCTCTCCCCCCCCCTTGACCGCCCCACCAGATGGGATCTGGGCTAGCCGCCGCCCCTAGGGTGGAACCCTAGGTGGGGGCGTAGCCCCCTCCCTCTCCCCTATATATAGTTGAGGTCTTTGGTGCTGCCAACACAAGAGTTCCTGACCTCTCCTGGCGCAGCCCTACCTCTCTTTCTCCTCATATCTCGCAGTGCTTGGCGAAGCCCTGCTGGATCACCATGCTCCTCCACCACCACCACGCCGTTGTGCTGCTGCTGGATGGAGTCTTCCTCAACCTCTCCCTCTCTCCTTGCTGGATCAAGGCATGGGAGACATCACCGGGCTGTACGTGTGTTGAACGCGAAGGTGTCGTCCGTTCGGCACTAGGATCTCCGGTGATTTGGATCACGACGAGTACGACTCCTTCAACCCCGTTCTCTTGAACGCTTCCGCTTAGCGATCTACAAGGGTATGTAGATGCACTCTCCTTCCCCTCGTTGCTGGTTTCTCCATAGATAGATCTTGGTGACACGTAGGAAAATTTTGAATTTCTGCTACGTTCCCCAACACGAGCTCCAACGTCGGACTGTATCCGAGCTCCAACGCCGGACTGTATCCGAGCTGCAACGCCGGACTCTATCCGAGGTGTCGTAAATCACCTTGGTTCAAAGAAGTTTGAAGGAGTTTAGCCGAGCTTAATGCCGGAAATGCCCTCTATGGAGCCAGCCACTAGCGCCTGAGCTTTATGCCAGACTGCTTCCGAGGTGGTGCACCACCCCGAATGTGGGCCGATTTTTGTCAATATTTTTGATTGGTGCAATTTATTCTCTGCCGAGATATATAGCCAGTATCCCTCAAGGTGGGTATCAGTCTAAAACCCGAGATGCACATGAAGGATGACATAAGACCGCTGATCCCAGTAGCCGTGAGACTCAGGTTGATTTGCAAAATCGGCCTGAGGATCAAGTCCTAGCTCGGCAGAATACTTCGGGACACTAAAAGCGGCATGCTCAGTCCTCGAGACTCAGGTTCGGTGCGGCCGACCAACCTGAGGATCAAAATCTCCTCGGAAACTATATTGCACATAAATTTTCTGCATTGAACAGGCAATGCAGTAGCCCCTGAGACACTGGTCGGGTGGCAACACCAGATCAGGGGATCGATGTGCCCCTTTAATATTTGTAAATAATAAGCCCGAAGCCCAGTAGCCCCCGAGCCTTAATGTGGGCACGGTGGCCGAATTAAGGATCGATATCCATAGTAAAATCACAAATTATGTGTAATGACTCTATGTATCCAAGTACTTTACGTCATTAATGCTCGGATCCGCATTGTACAAAACTTTGTTGACCGACCATCGGCTTCCACTTCCTCGGCCAGTAGCCGAGGAGTGTTTGTCCTACTTTATAAATCCTTTATGAGGGCAAAGATTTACGACAAACAAGGCAATCTGGCCACATAGTTTTATAAACAAAGGTACGTAGAGAGATATGTTATATTACTGTTTAACAGAAGAAATGTCTTCCAAAGAAAATAGTCCCGCTATCGGTTCCTTTCTTTGGGTTGTCATGCTAAGCATGATCATGAAACCTCAGCTCCAATGTAAGAGCAAAATATCGACGATTTAGTTTGGGAGGCCAGTTAATAGCCCTCGGTAGTGTTCGGCGATAGTCGAGGTCAAGCCATAAACACTTCAGCCATTATTATGAATGGCCCGTCATTTAACACCGTCATCAGATCGCTGACCAGTTTACGCTTATTGTGACAGTCAGTTTTCGGCTTTCTCCACTGAGGTGCTTAACCATGTGAGCTGGAAGCACAATCGCAGTGGTTCTCCCTTTGCACACCTACCCGAACAAAGCGGAACGTAGGAGGCAAGTGCAGGAGCCGGGCAACCAAACTATTGATCAAAGACACAATTCTAAACCGATGCATATATAGCAATACCGAGAATGTTTTTGCCGAATCTCTAAAGGTGTCCGGTGTTGCACCGTGAGACTTGCGCTGAAAACACACAAATAGTTTAAAAGTGCCATAAGCTTGGAAAATCAAAAAACGCTAGTAAAAACTTGACGTCCGAACAAGATCAAGTGTTCGGTGCCAATCCGAAAATTGGCCTTAGCAAAAGAAGTGCTTCTGTCATGCTTTAACATGATACATCCTATCTCAAGACTTCAAGCGGGTCAGCCTACGGCTTCAACCTCCTATCTCGAGGGTGGAGTACTTCTCATTAGGCCAGTTTAGCAAACTAAACTCTAGCGGCTTTGAGAGAGAAATTAGGCTCCCCGGCTAGTGACCACACGCTCGTGTCGAAAAAAGGAGTGATAGATAATAATAATAATAATAATAATAATAATAATAATAATAATAATAATAAAACTTTGCAACGACTAAGAAGAAGAACACTTATCACAAAACGGCTCATATAAATTTAAGAGCCCCCAAGTGACTTGGGTAAAAGAATGATTGCATGTACCGAAGTACTTATATCATATCTATGTTCAACCGAACTTTAAACGCGTCTTAACCGACCGTCGGCTTCTCCCTCTTTGGTCAAGGACCGAAAAGTGTTATGTACTCCATCTGTCGAGAATATCAACGGTGTTTCCAATAACCAGGCAATCAGGCCATAAGGCTGTAACAGACAAAGCGCGCTCAGGGAACTTATGCTATATTACTACGAAGTGTAAGAACCATCTTCGAAGAAAATAGTACCCCCCACCGATACCTTTCTTTGGTGCTCATTGTTATTATGAGACTTGTGCAATAGATTTTTCGTACTCATGAGTTCCGTTGTGTGCCGCCCATCATTGAAAACTATAAGAGCGTAGCTTTCAGCTTCACCCAGTCTGAGGTCCGGATCGGGTGACCCGATCATGAAAATCGCAGAGGTGCTCCCTTTACTCCCTAGCCGAACAATCGGGAACGTAGGGGTAAACACAGGAGTGAGGCAACCCAGCATGCAAATCGCTTAAGTCAATATGATGCATATTGTGGCGTAACACACGAACAAGGAATGAAGCCGTACAAGTATAATCATATGCAAGAGGAAAAGCTTCATGAAGGAAGCCCCCAAATGAATTGGGGTATTTGAATTTATGCGTCACAAACAAAGTTTGGACAAGGAAATTTTTTACAAGCAACTTTTTTCCAAAAAAGTATAATGCTTGGTCGAACCGAACACAAGTTAGAAATTAAAGCTTTGAGCATGAAAGAGACTTAGCTGGTTAATGTGTTCGGTATTGATGACGCGGTCCGAGCTTGATGCGGGGCAAGGTTCCATCCCCCAAGCCGGTCCGGAGGTGGCGGCGTGGAGAGCTCGACACACCGAAGTGGTGACATAGCACGGTCAATGCAGACCGGCAGAGTGACGCCGAAGTCCCCGGATCATTTTCCTGTGCACAAAAAATAGTGCAAACCGGAGATAATAGTAATAATGATAATTAAAAAATCATTGCATAATAAATAATTTATGCAAAGTGAGTAATAAAAGAAATATGGCCTGGCGCCAAAGTCAATGTCGATGCAGGGCATCAGCGTGATGCGGTAAAGGCGTGGCAAAGCCTGAATTCGTAGGTCGGTCCGAGCTCCGGATGCGGCGTTCACCGGACTATGTACGGAAACTGACCGAACCACCATGCGACTGTCGTTAATGCGGCCACCATTTGATAAACCTGTGTACATATGATGGACAAACCAGAGTAATAATTCCTTGGAAAAAATGAACCCAAACAAACAAAAAATACTGGGATTAATAGCACCTGGTTTATTTGTTGTAGCAATCCGAAGGAAGGTGATTCCCAAAATTGGGACTCGATCCGCACACCCATTGCCTGATGGGCGATAAAACGACGGCATGGCAATGTTGGCAAAGGTTGGCTCGCCGAGGCAAAGCCCTCGGGCCAGCTAACGTGACGGAGCTGGTCGGCTAGTGACGCCGAAGTGTCCGGAGTAGGTTGATGAAGAGATGGCGAAGCCCCCGGTCCAGCCGAGATGTTAAAGTCTCGATGTCAGCCGATGAGTCAAAGTAGGTCGGCATGATGGACACCATCTTGAAGAAGCAATAGTGCGGCCCTGCCGATGCAGGTCGTGACGTGGTCGATGCCGGCTTGATGAAGCGACTGTGCGGCGATGCCGGTATGCCCGCTCCGTGTAATCCGTGGGGCGGCGATGTTGGTGATGATTTATCCTTCGCGATGCCGGACTCTTGTTCGGCTTGCCGAGATGATGATTCGAAGAAGTCGAGCTCGGCTCAACAAAGTGACGACGTGTCTAGCACAGGTCGGTAGCCGTGGAGCAATATTGCCGGACTGGTTTGACACCAGCATGATGTTGAAGATCATGTTCAAAAGATCTTAAAGTTAGTGGGATGTGTTCGGGAACAAAACACAATACCCCATACAAAACTTCCTTCAAAAGGGATGTCCGAAATCCCGTTCATAAAAAAGACGAACTTGGGTCGGATTCGTTTTCGCGCAGAAAACAGATCCGAAAAGTGATGCACTAATCAAAAGGTTCCCGGAGTTTTGACGATCGGATCGAGCTGAAATTTTCAGAGGTGGTAGATATAGGAATTACGCAGCCGATCAACGGTTGGATCTTCCAAAGGACGTCCGAGCTATAAGCTGGACACCACGCCCTCAACTCATCCAAATTCCCATCCAGATTTGACAGGGCTCCGGTATATCGTGGATTGCCAGAGATTCCTCCATCGGAACTCGACGAAATTTTCCAGGGTTATTGTAGACTCAATTCTGCACAATTCAACCAAAGCGATTGTCAAAGCTATACTCGAGGAGGTGGTGGCGGCAGATACGAGTTCGCTGTCCAGAAAAACAGCACGGTCGCTTGAGGGCAATGTTGACGTTGAGCCCCCGAGCTCCATGGATGATTCCTCCGTGATCTTGATAGAGATCGGAGTTGATGTTTGGTGAAGGCCCTCGTCCGAACATGATGATCCAAACATGGGGCGCAGTTCTTGGTCGAACCAAGGTGACCAGTCAAGCTGGTGACAAAGATTCTAAAGTCGCGGTTGATCTACAGGCGAGCCATCGATCCTTTTGTCGATCACACAGCGGAACTCTCAATGAAAGCACCAATGTCGGTGTCGAAACCGGCGGATCTCAGGTAGGGGGTCCTGAACTGTGCGTCTAAGGCGGATGGTAACAGAAGGCAAGGGACACGATGTTTTACCCAGGTTCGGGCCCTCTTGATGGAGGTAAAACCCTACATCCTGCTTGATTAATATTGATGATATGGGTAGTACAAGAGTAGATCTACCACGAGATCAAGGAGGCTAAACCCTAGAAGCTTGCCTATGGTATGATTGTATGTATCTCATCTATCGACTAGCCTGGCCTCGGTTTATATAATGCACCAGAGGCCTAGGATAATAAGAGTCCTAGCCGAATACGCCGGTTGGGAGGAGTCCTTGTCTTCATCGCCAAGTCTTGTGGAATCTTCCTTGTATGCTGCAGCTGTCCGAACTGGCCCATGAGTATACGACCATGGGGGTCCTCGGCCCAATCTAACCGATCGGGAGATGACGTGGTGAGTACCCCCTAGTCCAGGACACCGTCAGTGCTCAATAAGGAGCAAGCTGCTGCTGCTGCCATCAAACCTGGTATGCATAAGAAGGCTCCTGCGAAGAGGAATCCAATGTCAAAATCTAGAGCCTCCACTCTAGAAACAATGGAACCAAGAGAGGAAGAGGCTATTGGAGGAAATAAAAGGAAGGAAATGGTCAAGAAGACTATGGCCAAAGTCATTGGTAGATCATCTATGATGAGAGAGTCAAATGAAGAAGAGGAGGAGGAAGAGCCAGCTGCACCACCTCCAAAGTCTCAGAAGCTCATGGGGGATGCTATCAAGTCCGGGGCTGCTCCATCTAAGCCCAAGACAGCCCCCAAGCCTCCAACTCAAGCTCAAGCCCCAAAACATTCTACACCCAAGAGATCCACTAGGAACATTTCTTCTACTGAGAAGAACAAGGCCCCGGTGCCTGAAGTTCAAGAGGATGAGGAGCAGCAAGTGCTCAGAAAATTGAACCAAACATACCTAACCATAATGATGATCATCTAGTTGCCGAAAATATGAAGCTGAGAAAGGATGCAGGTCTGATATTGTAGAGGCAGACTGATCCATATGTTGTAAGGAGAAGAACCATTGTTGATTATCGCTTTCACACCAAAGAACAACAAGATTTCGATGAGATAGTCTTGTTGGACAAGAAGCCTATTGTCAGTGAGATGAGATGGGTTGATTGGACATACATTGATGACTATGATGATTACTTCCCAGGAGTTCATGAAAGTTTCAAAATGAACGGTGTTGACACTTATGTTGGTCAAAAATTGACAAATGGAAAGATGAAATGATTATGCATTTCTATTTAAATGCTCATTTCTATCCAGATGGAAAGATAGTATGGATGACAGAAGGCACAAGGTATCAATCGTCAATTGCTGAATGGGCCAAGTTGATCAATGCCCCCAAGGATGCTGAAGATGACATAGATGCGTATGCCAAGCCTAGAAAGGATCACAACTCTATGGCTCACATGTATGAGCAAATTCTTGATGCTGCATTGGAAACTCACAAGTTTGGATCCATCTATTATCTACTGTCAGGTCTAACCACGATGAACACCATCTTGAGGCACCCTCTGTTGCCCAACTTAGGAGATCATAGAATGATCCGTGGTCACTCAATTAACTTGCTTCATATGTTTGATGTGCTACAGAAGTTCAAAGTGATGAGCTTAATAGTTGAAACTGTGAAGAGAACTGCAGCTGATAAGAAAAGGTCATGTGGATATGCCCCTCACATTCAGATGCTAATCAAATCCAAGATGGGGACACGGACATATCTTCTTGACAAAGAGCATCTTCCCCCGAGGCCATAATTTAAGGACAACGAGGTTGTCATGGATGCATCACATCCTACGGTAGTAGAAGCCCAGGAGAAGAGAGAGAAAGCAAAGGCAGCAAAGACTTCAACAATACCAGATGCTTTAGTTGTCAATCTCAAGACCAAGCAAGATCAACTCAGTTATCTGCTTGAGGAAAACGTGAGAATTGAGAAAGGACTAACCACCTTGACTCGAAATCAAGAGAGTCTTGAGAGGATCTTTGAGACTAAACTTCATGATCTAGATGTGAAAGTCACCGAGATTCAGACCACTGTTGAGAAGCTACAGGAAGAGATTGAAGACATGAGTCTGAAAGGATCGAGAAGAGGTGTTTAGAGGGGGTGATTAGACCCTCAACAAAGAGAAGTAGCAGTTTTTAAGTTAAGTTAAGGTGGAGTTTTAGCACAAGTTTAAACATTCACAATACATTTCAAGAAAGCATGGCAAGAGTGTATGAGCAGCGAAAAGTAAAGCATGCAAATTGCAAGAAAGTAAAGGCATGGGATTGGAGTGTGCAAACGCAATTGGAGATACAGAGATTTTTGACGTGGTTCCGATAGGTGGTGCTATCGTACAACCACGTTGATGGAGACTTCTACCCACGAAGGGTAACGGTTGCGCGAGTCCACGGAGGGCTCCACCCATGAAAGGTCCACGAAGAAGCAACCTTGTCTATCCCACCATGTCCATCGCCGATGAAGGACTTGCCTCACTTGGGTAGATCTTCACAAAGTAGGTGATCTCCTTGCCCTTACAAACTCCTTGGTTCAACTCCACAATCTTGACGGAGGCTCCCAAGTGACACCTAACCAATCTAGGAGACACCACTCTCCAAAAGGTAATAGATGGTATGTTGATCATGAACTCCTTGCTCTTGTGCTTCAAATGATAGTCTCCAAAACACTCAACTCTATCACACAGATTTGGATATGGTGGAAAGATGATTTGAGTGGAAAGCAACTTGGGGAAGGCTAGAGATCAAGATTCTTGTGGTTGGATTGGAATGTCTTGGTCTCAACACATGATCAGGTGGTTCTCTCTCAAAAATGAGTAGTGGAAGTGTAGGCACATTCTGATGGCTCTCTCACAAATGGAGAGGAGGGTGGAGGGGTATATATAGCCTCCACACAAAATCTAGCCATTACACGCAATTTACCAAACTCGGTGGGACCGAATAGTGAAACTCACCGAGACCGAATTGGTTCAAAATGTGAACATTAGAGTTTTCGATGGGACCGATATGATCAACTCGGTGGGACCAATGTGCTAGGATTAGGGTAAAACTTCAACTCGGTTTGACCGACTACGCAAACTCGGTGAGACCGATTTTGGTAATAAGAAAACAGAGAGTTGGTCGAACAAACTCGGTGGGACCAAAATGATTCCAACAAGCAACAAAGAGTTTGCAAGCCCATCCCGGTGAGACCGAGATCCTATCGGTGGGACCGAACTGATTAGGGTTGCTGGCAGTGGCTATGTCAAGTGAACTCGGTGGCGCCGGATAGATCAAATCGGTGGGGCCGAGTTTGACTTTACGTTTAGGACATATGTGGAAATGAGAAAGTGGTTGAGGGCTTTGGAGCATATCACTAAGCACTTTGAGCAAGCAAGCCATTAAGCAACACCTCATCCCCTTTTAATAGTATTGGCTTTCCTATGGACTCAATGTGATCTTGGATCACTAAGAATGAAAATGTAGAGTCTTGAGCTTTTGCCAATTTTCTGTCCTTAGCTTCTTGAAGGGGTTCCACATCCTCTTGTCCATGCCATGCCTTTGTTGAACTTTCTGAAATATGCTAGACAAAAATATTAGTCCAACAAGAGATATGTTGACATTAATTACAAAAATCACTCAGGGAGCACTTGTGCTTTCAATATCCCCCTTTTTGGTAATTGATGACAACATACATCAAAGCTTTAGATAAAGATATGAAGAATAACAAGTAAAGCTTTGGAAAGACATGTAACATGCATACACTCCCCCTACATGTATGCAATCATGTAAATATAGAATATAAGAGCATGTGAATGCATAAGCATGTCAGAGCAAGCAATGAGTTACATGTATCTTGGTTATATGCATCAGAGCAAATGATGTAACTATAGGAATGTACCTCCATGTTCATGATTCCTTCTTGCAAACAATATGTACGGTAGCAAGAAATCATCATGCACATGAATGTGATGCATATACTTACCTTGTGGTCTTGAGCTGGCTTTGAAAGAGGTGAACCTGGGTAAACAAGGTTAGATAACACAAGAACACCTACTAAACAAAGTAAGTTTAGAAAACCACAAGAGTACCAAGATTGGCCTAACATGTAATGAGTGAATACTTGGTACTCTATTTGGATGTATACATGTCCCCAAAGAGTAAAGATATGCAATGAATTCAAAAGATTTTCTCCCCTTAAGTGTCTTTCTCACCCTGAATCTTATATTGGATAATGGGAGAAGATAGGGTAAAAGAAAATCAGAGCAAAACAAAACATAACAATCATAATACATACTAACATGTCTTTCCCCTCTTGAAGACATGTGACTTTTCTCCTCTATGGATAATAAGCATTTGGAGAAGCTTAAGGTGTGCATTCTCTCTTATTTGATAAGCTTTTATGTGCTCTCTCTCCCCTTTGACATCAATTTCCAAGAAGGGATCTTCTGGAGCATGAGTCAATTAGGTTTGGTCCTTGAGCCACATTATAAAGCAACATGTAATTTAAGATGCTGGTAGAGGACAAGAATCATCGAGTGGAGCTGGAACAAATATGCAGGATGCACATGACAAAATGCTTTCTCAGTATTGAAGTCAGTAAAACCGAGTTTTTTTCTTTGGTGGCACTGAGTTGTTTCGGTTTAGCCGATAAGAACAAATCGGTGAGGCCGAATTTGACACAGAGAGAAAACAATTTTCATCTCAGATCACTAGGCAAATAAGATCTCACAAAGATTTGCAGGGAATTAACTGAAAGATTTGCAATGAATTGGATGCAGGGAATGCAGAACATAGCAGACAAAGAAAAGAAATCTAGATGAAGTGAAAAGGGAAACATGCTAGGCACAAATGCAAGAACACAAAGAAACACTAGAGAACTTCATCTAGAATTGGTCAACGACAAAGTCACCTATGTTAGAGTATATTGACTCAGGAGTCAAGTGAGAACACTTGATCTTAGGTCATACTCATCGTTTAAGCTAAAAATGGGGTTACCATTTTTCGTTTAAGCATTTTGATGTATTCTCATCTTGTTGAGCTGCTTTGACCCATGACTTGGGGTAAAGCTTCTCTTAGATGGAATAACATACCTTGGGTGGTGGTGTTGAAATTGATCATGTAGTTGAACTTGTGTGGGATGCTCAAGGTTGATGTAGCTCATCAAGAGTTGGGAGCACCACTCGTAATTTGAGTTCATCTACCTACATGGGTTAGTCTTGCAAGGAAGAGCACTTGTGTATCCGAAGTGACAATCATGAAACCAAATGAAATTTGATATATAGAATTTGTCAAAGGATATATTGAAAGGTTTAATGCTTCCTTGTCTTCAACCACCATATTGTAGAGACTTGGTGATGTAGAGATTGCTCAAGATGTGAGTGAGTTGCAATCTCATAGATTCGGATTCATCCAAGTACATACAAGGGTTAGATGACATGCAAGGGTACAAATATAGATCCAAGACATATGATCATCATCATAAGAGAAATGTCAACGATTAGTCAAAGGCGCATGCCTTGCATGCATCCAAATGGAGTTTCTACTCCAAGTTTGAGGCGTCAATGATGTTCAATTCACCTCTCAAATGGCAAAATACTTTCTCATCAAGTGGTTTGGTGAATATATCCGCCAATTGCTTATCTATATGAACATGCTTAAGATCAATGTCTCCTTTCGCAACATGATCTCGAATGAAATGATGATGAACTTCAATATGCTTAGTTCGAGAATGTTGCACAGGATTGTGAGCAATCTTAATAGCACGTTCATCATCACAAAGCAATGGAACATGTTTCACATACATCCCATAATCTTTAAGAGTTTGGGTCATCCAAAGTAATTGAGCACAACATGAACCAGTGGCAATGTATTTCGCTTCGGCGGTGGATAAGGATACTGAGTTTTGTTTCTTGGAGGACCAAGACACAAGAGATCTACCAAGAAATTGACAAGTACCCAAAGTGGACTTTCTATCAACCTTGTCACCGGCATAGTCCGAGTCGGAGTAGCCAACAAGATCAAAAGAAGACCTCTTAGGATACCAAATGCCAAAATTTGGTGTATGAATTAAGTATCTCACTATCCTTTTCACAGCCTTAAGATGACATTCTTTTGGGGTCGCTTGATATTGCGCACACAAGCACACACTTAGCATAATATTGGTAAGGGAGGCACATAGATATAACAATGAACCAATCATAGAGCGGTAAACCTTTTGGTCAACCGGTTTGCCATCCTTAGTCAAGTCAAGATGTCCACTAGTAGGCATGGGTGTTTTCGTACCTTTGCTTTCTTGCATGTTGAACTTCTTGAATAAGTCCTTGGTATACTTTGTTTGAGAGACAAAGGTACCTTCGTTAGTTTGCTTGATTTGCAAACCAAGAAAGAACTTGAGTTCACTCATCATAGACATCTCAAACTTCTCCAACATTAGCCTTCCAAACTTTTCATTAAAATGAGGGTTAGTCGAACCAAATATGATATCATCAACATAAATTTGGCACACAAATAATTCACCATTAACCCTTTTAGTAAAAAGAGCGGAATCAATTTTTCCAATCTCAAAGCCTTTTTCAATAAGGAACTTGGTCAAGCATTTATACCATGCTCTAGGAGCTTGTTTTAGACCATAAAGAGCTCTGTGAAGTTTGTAAACATGGTAGGGTTTCTTAGGATTAACAAAGCCGGGGGGTTGTTTAACATAAACTTCCTCCTCAATTTCACCATTTAGAAAAGCACTTTTAATGTCCATTTGATACAATGTGATATCATGATGATTGGCATAAGCAAGTAAGATGCGTATGGACTCAAGTCTAGCAACGGGGGCATATGTCTCACCATAGACCATACCTTCGATGAGTGTAGACTTGAGTGACGAGACGGGCCTTGTTGCGTACAACTTGTCCATCTTCATCTTGCTTATTCCGAACACCATTAGGTACCAATGACATTTTGGTTGTTATCTGACTTTTCTACCAATATCCACACTTGGTTCCTCTTGAAATTGTGTAGCTCTTCATAGCGTTCACCCAGTATGGATCATCAAGCGCTTATTCAACCTTCATAGGTTCAATGCTAGATGAATGAATAATGTTCACAGAAATTAGCCAAATGAGTTTTAGAGCGAGTAATTCTCCCAGTTTGGATATCGTCAAAGATTTGTTCGACGAGATGGTCTCTTGAGACTCTTGCTCTAACTCATGAGAGCTTTTGTTTGGGTTGGGGTGGAACACCTTCTTCATCATCTTGTTCTTCCTCTTGGCATTCTTTGTTGTTGGTGTTGTTGTTTTCTTGTGGAGGTGGAGAAGGATGTTGACGAGGTTCATCTTGGTGTACTTCCTCGTTTTCTTCATCTTGTCGTGTCCCACTTGTGGATTCCTCCGAGTCAACTCGTGGTTCACCTTGTCGTGAGGTAGCAGCTTCCACTTGGACGGATGATGTACTCTCCTTCACCTCCGTTGGGAGAATCTTGCCAATAGACAAGTCTCGGATTGCTTCCGAAGGGTCTTTGTCTCCTACATCAAATTGGCAATTGTTCTACTTGCGAGCCGTTAGATTCATCAAACTTCACATCTACCGTCTCTTCAACCTTTCGAGTGAAATTGTTGTAGACACAGTAAGTGTGAGAGTTTGAGACATAACCAAGTAGGAGAACCCTCATGATATTTAGAAGCAAATTTAGAACGACAATGCTTATCAAGAATATAGCACTTCGAGCCGAATACTCGAAAGTATCCAACTTAGGGTTTGTTACCGATGAGAAGCTCGTATGCCATCTTGCCGAGTAGCTTGTGAAGATATAGACGATTTGTTGCATGACAAGCTGTCTCAACCTCTTCCGCCCAAAAGTGCTTTGGCGTCTTGTACTCATCAAGCATCGTTCTCGTCATCTCAATAAGAGTCCGGTTCTTCCTCTCAACAACCCCATTTTGTTGAGGCGTGTACGTAGCCGAGAACTCATGTGAAATCCCCTCTTCAACAAGAAAGGTATCCACATTTGCGTTCTTGAACTCCGTTCTGTTGTCGCTGCGAACCTTCCTAATCTTCACTTCAAATTGATTTTGGGCCTTCCTAGCGAAGTTCTTGAAGATCTTTTGCACCTGCGATTTATCATCAAGAAAGAACACCCACATAAATCTTGAAAAATCATCGACTATGACTAAACCAAACGAATTTCCACCGAGACTTTTATAGGCGTTTGGACCAAAGAGATCCATATGAAGAAGCTCGAGCGGTCTTCTCGTGGTCATGATATTCTTCACGGGGTGGCTTCCTCCAACCTGTTTTCCTGCTTGACAAGCACTGCACAATCTATCCTTGTCAAATATAACATATTTCACTCCAAGGATATGATCACCTTTAATAAGCTTATCAAGATTTCGCATGCCCACATGTCCTAACCTTCTATGCCACAACCAACCTTTAGAAGATTTAGCAATTAAGCAAGTTCTAGGTTGAGCCTTTTTAGTGAAATCAACAATGTATAGATCACCTCTACATATACCGGTAAAGATCATTTTATGATTATCTCTTTGAAACACTTGGCAATCTACTTTAGTAAATAGGACATTGGAACCAAAGTCAGCTAGCCTAGATATGGAAAGTAGATAATATCCAAGAGATTCAACAAGCATAAAATTTTGGATGGAGCTATCATGTGAGATGACCACCTTACCAAGGCCAACCACCTTACCATTTGAGTTATCACCAAAAGTGACATACTTTCGAGGGCCATCGTTTTTAGCAAGCTCATGAAACATATCCTTGTCTCCGGTCATGTGATCGGTACATCCACTATCAAGAACCCATTCCTTTCCCCCAGCCATGTAAGCACGAAGATTATCCATAAGACCAAAGTGTCTCATAGACTCATCAAGATCAAAGTCACTATCATCATCCTCATCATAGTATCCTCATCATAGTATCCATGTTCAACATCATCTTGTGGTTGATCATCACCTAGAGAGAGTGATTCATTAGATATTTGATCATGACAATTTTCATATTTATGAATTATAATGACTTCCGAGATGATATTACTGATGATTCCAGCATCTCCTTTAGCACGCATAAGGTCATGAAGCTCAAATAAACAATCACCAAACTTAGGATCTCTAGGATTCATCTTACTTAAAGCAATTGACTTTTGAAGAATCACATCTAGATTTTGCAAGGAATAGTTTGGAAATCATTCCTCAAGAAATCTCCATATGGTGTAAGCACAATCAAGAGTAGGCAAGCAAACAATCAAATTTCTAGGCAATCCTCTAATGATAAGATTGATAGTTCTAAGATTGCGGATCATGTCAATAGAATCATCAGGGGTAGGATGCAAGGGGTCAACAAGGGGTGCACACGGGCTAGTAATGTACTTTTTCAAATGATATTCATTGAAAATCTCAAGCATCTCATTTTTCCAGGCATTAAAGAACTCTCCATCAAGCTACGTCTAAAACTCCCCATCATAGACTCATCCATCTTCCTCCAATGGCGATTAAACCAAAGCAATGGAGACCAAAGCTCTGATACCAATTGAAAGGATCGAGAAGAGGTGTCTAGAGGGGGGTGATTAGACCTTCACCAAAGAGAAGTAGCAGTTTTTAAGTTCTTTAAGTAAGGTGGAGTTTAGCACAAGTTTAAACATTCACAATACATTTCAAGAAAGCATGCCAAGAGTGTATGATCAACGGAAAGTAAAGCACGCAAATTTCAAGAAAGTAAAGGGATGTGATTGGAGTGTGCAAACGCAATTGGAGACACGGAGATTTTTGGCGTGGTTCTGATAGGTGGTGCTATCATACATCCACGTTGATGGAGACTTCAACCCACGAAAGGTAACTTTTGCACGAGTCCACGGAGGGCTCCACCCACGAAGGGTCCACGAAGAAGCAACCTTGTCTATCCCACCATGGCCATCACCCACGAAGGAATTGCCTCACTTGGGTAGATTTTCACGAAGTAGGCAATCTCCTTGCCCTTACAAGTTGCTTGGTTCAACACCACGATCTTGACGGAGGCTCCCAAGTGACACCTAACCAATCTAGGAGACACCACTCTCCAAAAGGTAACATATGGTGTGTTGATGATGAACTCATTGCTCTTGTGCTTCAAATGATAGTCTCCCCAACACTTAACTCTCCCTCATAGATTTGGATATGGTGGAAAGATGATTTGAGTGGAAAGCAACTTGGGGAAGGCTAGAGATCATGATTCTTGTGGTTGGATTGGAATGTCTTGGTCTCGACACACATGAGTAGGTGATTCTCTCTCAGAAAATGAGTAGTGGAAGTGTAGACACGTTCTGATGGCTCTCTCAAAAATGGAGAGGAGGGTGGAGGGGTATATATAGCCTCCACACAAAATCTAGCCGTTACACACAATTTACCAGACTCGGTGGGACCGAATAGTGAAACTCGGTGAGACCGAATTGGTCCAGAATGTGAACGTTAGAGTTTTCGGTGGGACCGTTGTGCTAGGGTTAGGGTAAAACCTCAACTCGGTTTGACCGTTACACAAACTCGGTGAGGCCGATTTTGGTAATAAGCAAACAGAGAGTTGGTCGAACAAACTTGGTGGGACTGACTGCATATCTTGGTGGGACCAAAATAATTGCAACAGGCAACAGAGAGTTTGCAAGCCCATCTCAGTGAGACCGAGATCCTATCGGTGAGACCGAACAGATTAGGGTTTCTGGCAGTGGCTATGTTAAGTGAACTCGGTGGCGCTGGATAGATCAAATCTGTGGGGCCGAGTTTGACTTTAGGTTTAGGACATATGTGGAAATGAGAAAGTGGTTGAGGGCTTTGGAGCATATCACTAAGCACTTTGAGCAAGCAAGACATTAAGCAACACCTCATCCCCTTTAAATAGTATTGGCTTTCCTATGGACACAATGTGATCTTGGATCACTAAGAATGAAAATGTAGAGTCTTGAGATTTTGCCAATCTTTTGTCCTTAGCTTCTTGAAGGGGTTCCACATCCTCTTGTCCATGCCACGCCTTTTTTGAACTTTCTGAAATATGCTAGATGAAAATATTAGTCCAACAAGAGATATGTTGACATTAATTACCAACATCACCCAGGAAGCACTTGTGCTCTCAGAGTGACAGACCTACAAACAACACTTTTCGACGTGTGCCAAGGGCACAAAGGTCTGCAGCTGTGCCAGTTATCAGTGACACTAGGACTGCCATTTCAGTACCTGCAGCAACTGCCCCAGTCAATCCTCCAGTTGCAACTCCTCTAGCTCCTCAGGCATCTTCAGAAGCATTTGCAGATGCTGCCCTCCCCATGTCATCTACGCACACCGGAGATCGTGCCTAGAGTGCCGCATAGCCCTATGCATTTTCGAGATTTTTGGTAACTTGTTGCCAAAGGGGGAGAAAGTGTATAGATCATTAGGTTTCAAGAGAGAGAGAGAGAGAGAGAGAGAGAGACCATTTTGCCTTTTGTTTGCCTCTCTTGCTACTTTGATCTTTTGCTTTGATCGTTTGCTCGTTTGATTCCTATGCTACTATGTGTGCTTGTGTGTGAGATACTCTTGTGATCATGTGTTTGATCATATTATACTTTAATGTATGCTTTAATGATGATATCTTAATACTTGTGTGTGATCAATCATGTTTCCCTTGGTGATGAGTGCATGTTCTTTATATCTTATCATTTTGAGCGCTCCACCAAGATGTATGTCACATGGAAGAGTGACCCATCATCCTAATCGATTGTGCATTTGCATTCAAAAGAATTTTTTTAAATAATGCACAAATTTAGGGGGAGCTCTTTCTTATCACATACTTCTCGAAGAGATGATGTATTTCAATCATATTATCATTTGTCGAAGCTTTGATCTATAAGTTGTCATCAATTACCAAAAGGGGGAGATTGCAAGTGCAACTAATCCCCGGGTGGTTTTGGTAATTCATAACAACATATAGCTCATTGAACTAATATCCATTCAAGTAAAATATTTCAGAAAGTTCAATGATTGGCATGGCATGGACTAGAGATGTGGAATCCTTAAAATGCTAAGGACAAAGATTGGCAAAAGCTCAAGACTATTCATTTCTATTTTAGTGATCCAAGGTCACATTGGGTCCATAAGAAAAGCCAATACTATTAAAAGGGGATGAGGTGTTGCTTAATGGTCTACTTGCTCAAAGTGCTTAGTGATATGATCCAAAGCCCTCAACCACTTTCTCATTTCCAAATATGTCCAAAACCTAAAGTCAAACTCGGCCCCACTGATTTGATCTTTCCGACGCCACTACCAGAAACCTAATCAATTTGGTCTCACCGATCGGGATCTCGGTCTCACCGAGATGGCAATGCAAACTCTCTGTTTCCCTTTGCAACGTTTCGGTCTTACCAAAATGAGCGATCGGTCCCACCGAGTTCGCAATGTAAACTCTCGGCTTTCCTTCGTAACGTTTTAATCTTACCGAAATTAGCAATCGGTCCCATCGAGTTTGCCTTACTGATACGTCTCCAACATATCTATAATTTTTGATTGCTCCATGCTATTATATTATCTATTTTGGATGTTAATGGGCCTATTTTTACACTTTTATATTATTTTTGGGACTAAGCTATTAACCGAAGGCCCATCCCAAATTGTTGTTTTTTGCCTATTTCAGTGTTTCATAGAAAAGGAATATCAAACGAAGTCCAAATGGAATGAAACCTTCCGGAACGTGATTTTCTCAACAAACGTGATCCAGGAGACTTGGAGTGGGCATCAACAAACAATCGAGGAGGCCATGAGGCAGGGGGCGCACCTACCCCCTAGGTGCGCCCTCCACCCTCGTGGGCCCCTCATTGCTCCACCGACCTACTTCTGCCTCCTATATATATCCACGTACCCCGCAAACATCCAGGAGATCCACGAAAACCTAATTCCACCGCCGCAACCTTCAGTACCCAAGAGATCCCATCTTGGGGCCTTTCCGGAGCTTCGCCGGAGGGGGCATTTATCACGGAGGGCCTCTACATCAACTCCATGGCCCCTCCGATGATGTTGAGTAGTTTACTTCAGACCTTCCGGTCCATAGCTAGTAGCTAGATGGCTTCTTCTCTCTCTTTGGATCCCAATACAAAGTTCTCCTCGATTCTCTTGGAGATCTATCCGATGTAATCTTATTTTGCGGTGTGTTTGTCGAGATCCGATGAATTGTGGGTTTATGGTCCAGATTATTTATGAACAATATTTGAATCTTCTCTGAATTCTTTTATGTATGATTGGTTTATCTTTGCAAGTCTCTTTGAATTATCAGTTTGGTTTGGCCTACTACATTGATCTTTCTTGCAATGGGATAAGTGCTTAGCTTTGGGTTCAATCTTGTGGTGCTCGATCCCAGTGACAGAAAGGGAAACGACACGTATTGTATTGTTGCCATCGAGGATAAAAATATGGGGTTTATATCATATTGCATGAGTTTATCCCTCTACATCATGTCATCTTGCTTAAGGCGTTACTCCATTTTTATGAACTTAATACTCTAGATGCATGCTGGATACCGGTCGATGTGTGGAGTAATAGTAATAGATGCATAATCGTTTCGGTCTACTTGTCATGGAAGTGATGCCTATATACATGATCATGCCTAGATATTCTCATAATTATTCGCTTTTCTATCAATTGCTCGACAATAATTTGTTCACCCACCATAATACTTATGCTATCTTGAGAGAAGCCACTAGTGAAACCTATGGCCCCCGTGTCTATTCTCCATCATATAAGTTTCCAATCTATTTTATTTTGCAATATTTACTTTCAATCTATATCATAAAAATACCAAAAATATTTATCTTATTATTATTATCTCTATCAGATCTCACTCTTGCAAGTGGTCGTGAAGGGATTGACAACCCCTTTATCGCGTTGGTTGCGAGGTTCTTATTTGTTTGTGTCGGTACAAGGTGACTCGCGTGTGGTCTCCTACTGGATTGATACCTTGGTTCTCAAAAACTGAGGGAAATACTTACGCTGCTTTACTACACCACCCTTTCCTCTTCAAGGGAAAACCAAGGCAGTGCTCAAGCGGTAGCAAGAAGGATTTCTGGCGCTGTTGCCGGGGAGATCTATGCCAAGTCAAGACATACCAAGTACCCATCACAACTCTTATCCTTTGCATTATATTATTTGCCATTTGCCTCTTGTTTTCCTCTCCCTCACTCCACCCTTGCCGTTTCATTCACCCTTCTTCTGTTCGTTTTTTTTCGTTTGCTTTGATGTCTTACTTGGCTCGTTTACTCATTTGGTTGGATTAGTTGATTATTTATTACTAAACAAAGAACCTAAGATCTATGGATACTCATCCGCTTGGTAATATTTTTAAGAGATCCAATTATGATGAACCAATTGCTAGTGAGTTTTGTTCACTAGATTAACTTTATGAAGTTTTGCTTGAAATTCATGAATCTAAAAATTGTGATGAAGTACTTTATGGAGTGATTCACGAGGATCTGTGAATAAAAATCATAATTGCAATGATGATAGTATAAATCCTATTAATGTCAATTGTTCTTATAATATGCAAAACCCTAAGCTTGGGGATGCTAGTTTTGCTATGTCCTCTACTTGTTGCAATGATCATGATTGGGGTGATTCTTCTTATGATCTTGAAAATTTATTTAAGCCCAATGATGAATATGAGATTGATAATAGTGTTTGCAATATTATTGAAAGTGGGTTTGGAAGAGTGTCAACTTTAGATCCCACATATTTGGAGAATGTTCAATCTTATGAAATTTTTGATAAAAGTGGGTTTGGGGAGGTCATGACTTTAGTTAATGTTAATCCCACTATTTTGGAAGAGTGTCAACTTTGCATGCATGTGGATCGCGTTGAAAATATTCTATGTGATAGCTATTTTGTTGAATTTGCTTATGATCCCACATGTAATTATTATGAGAGAGGAAAATATGATTGTAGAAATTTTCACGTTATTAAATTACCTCTCGTTATGCTGAGATTGCTATTGTTTCTTTCCGCTTCCTTGCATATGCTAGTTTTTGCTTGCGATGATAATTTGTTTGCCTATAAGATGTCTATGCATAGGAAGTATGTTAGACTTAGACGTGTTCATCACGTGTTTCATGATGCTCTCTTTGTGCTTCAATTCTTGTCTTTCACGTGAGCATCATTAAAATTATCAATGCCTAGCTAAAAGGCTTTAAAGAAAAGCGCTTGCTGAGAGGCGACCCAATATTTTTCCTTGCTTTTATTTAATAAATAATTTGTCTGGCCTCTGTTTTGGTTGTGTTTTTTGTGTTTAGTTAGTGTTTGTGCCAAGTAGAACCGTTGGGAAGACTTGGGGAAAGTCTTTTTGATCTTGCTGTAAAAAACAGAAACTTTAGCGCTCACGAGAATTGCTGCCATTTTTTATTGGACGGTGATATTTAGTTAATTCTTTTTGAATATTATTAATAGATAAAGTCCTCACTTCCGGAAATTTATTTTAGAATTTTTGAGGTTTGAGAAGTGGTCGAAACCTACAGATTACTACACACTGTTCTGTTTTTGACAGATTCTGTTTTTCGTGTGTTGTTTGCTTATTTTGATGAATCTATGGCTAGTAATAGAGTTTATGAACCATAGAAAAGTTGGAATACAGTAAGTTTAACACCAATATAAATCAAGAATGAGTTCATTACAGTACCTTGAAGTATTGGTTTGTTTTCTTTCGCTAACGGAGCTCACGAGATTTTCTATTTTGAGTTTTGTGTTGTGAAGTTTTCAAGTTTTGGGTAGAGATTCGATGGATTATGGAACAAGGAGTGAAAAGAGCCTAAGCTTGGGGATTACCAAGGCACCCCAAGGTAAAATCCAAGGACACCAAAAAGCCTAAGCTTGGGAATGCCCCGGAAGGCATCCCCTCTTTCGTCTTCGTCTATCGGTAACTTTACTTGGAGCTATATTTTTATTCGCCACATGATATGTGTCTTGCTTGGAGCGTCTTGTATGACTTGAGTCTTTGATTTTTAGTTTACCACAATCATCCTTGTTGTACACACCTTTTGAGAGAGACACACATGAATGGGAATTTATTAGAATACTCTATGTGCTTCACTTATATCTTTTGAGCATTATAGTTTTTGCTCTAGTGCTTCACTTATATCTTTTAGAGCACAGTGGTGGTTTCATTTTATAGAAATAATTGATCTCTCGTGCTTCACTTATATTATTTTGAGAGTCCTTTAAAACAACATGGCAATTGCTTTTAGGAATAATAAAAACTATCATATAAGTGCATTGAATACTATGAGAAGTTTGATACTTGATAATTGTTTTGAGATATGGAGATGGTGATATTAGAGTCATGCTAGTTGAGTAGTTGTGAATTTGAGAAATACTTGTGTTGATGTTTGTGATTCCCGTAGCATGCACGTATGGTGAACCGTTATGTGATGAAGTCGGAGCATGATTTATTTATTGATTGTCTTCGTTATGAGTGGCGGTCAGGGATGAGCGATGGTCTTTTCCTACCAATCTATCCCCCTAGGAGCATGCGTGTAATACTTTGTTTCGATAACTAATAGATTTTTGCAATAAGTATGTGAGTTCTTTGTGACTAATGTTGGGTCCATGGATTATACGCACTCTCACCCTTCCACCATTGCTAGCCTCTCTAGTACCGCACAACTTTCGCCGGTACCATAAACCCACCATATACCTTCCTCAAAACAGCCACCATACCTACCTATTATGGCATTCCCATAGCCATTCCAAGATATATTTCCATGCAACTTTTCACCGTTCCGTTTGTTATGACACGCTTCATCATTGTCATATTGCTTGCATGATCATGTAGTTGACATCGTATTTGTGGCTCATCGTATTTGTGGCAAAGCCACCATTCATAATTCTTTCATACATGTCACTCATGAATCATTGCACATACCGGTACACCGCCGGAGGCATTCACATAGAGTCATATTTTGTTCTAAGTATTGAGTTGTAATTCTTGAGCTGTAAGTAAAAAAGAAGTGTGATGATCATCATTATTAGAGCATTGTCCCATGTGAGGAAAGGATGATGGAGACTATGATTCCCCCACAAGTGAGGATGAGACTCTGGACGAAAAATAAAAAAGGGGGAAAAGAGAAAAGAGGCCAAAAGAAAAAAAAAGAGAGAAAGAAGGCCCAAATAAAAAAATGAGAGAAAAAGAGAGAAGGGACAATGTTACTATCCTTTTACCACACTTGTGCTTCAAAGTAGCACCAAGATCTTCATGATAGAGAGTCTCCTATGTTGTCACTTTCATATACTAGTGGGAATTTTACATTATAGAACTTGGCTTGTATATTCCAATGGTGGGCTTCCTCAAATTGCCCTAGGTCTTCGTGAGCAAGCAAGTTGGATGCACACCCACTTAGTTTCTTTTATTGAGCTTTCATACACTTATAGCTCTAGTGCATCCGTTGCATGGCAATCCCTACTCACTCACATTGATATCTATTGATGGGAATCTCCGTAGCCCGTTGATACGCCTAGTTGATGTGAGACTATCTTCCCCTTTTTTGTCTTCTCCACAACCACCATTCTATTCCACATATAGTGCTATGTCCATGGCTCACGCTCATATATTGCGTGAAGATTGAAAAGGTTTGAGAACATCAAAAGTATGAAACAATTGCTTGGCTTGTCATCAGGGTTGTGCATGATTTAAATATTTCGTGTGGTGAAGATAGAGCATAGCCATACTATATGATTTTGTAGGGATAACTTTCTTTGGCCATGTTATTTTGAGAAGACATGATTTCTTAGTTAGTATGCTTGAAGTATTTTTATTTATATGTCAATATTAAACTTTTATCTTGAATCTTTCAGATCTGAACATTCATGCCACAATAAAGAAAAATTACATTGAGAAATATGTTAGGAAGCATTCCACATCAAAAATTCTTTTCTTTATCATTTACCTACTCGAGGACGAGCAGGAATTAAGCTTGGGGATGCTTGATACGTCTCCAACATATCTATAATTTTTTATTGCTCCATGATATTATATTATCCATTTTGGATGTTAATGGGCTTATTTTTACACTTTTATATTATTTTTGGGACTAACCTATTAACTGGAGGCCCATCCCAAATTGTTGTTTTTTTGCCTATTTCAGTGTTTCGTAGAAAAGGAATATCAAACAAAGTCCAAACGGACTGAAACCTTCGGGAACATGATTTTCTGAACAAACGTGATCCAGGAGACTTGGAGTGGGCGTCAAGAAACAATCGAGGAGGCCACGTGGCAGGGGCGCACCTACCCCCCTGGGCGCGCCCTCCACCCTCATGGGCCCCTCGTTGCTCCACCGACCTACTTCCTCCTCCTATATATATCCACGTACCCCGCAAACATACAGGAGCACCATGAAAACCTAATTCCACTGCCGCAACCTTCAGTACCCAAGTGATCCCATCTTGGGGCCTTTTTCTGAGCTCCGCCGGAGGTGGCATTGATCACGGAGGGCCTCTACATCAACTCCATGGCCCCTCCGATGATGTGTGAGTAGTTTACTTCAGACCTTAGGGTCCATAGCTAGTAGCTAGATGACTTCTTCTCTCTCTTTGGATCTCAATACAAAGTTCTCCTCGATTCTCTTGGAGATCTATTCGATGTAATCTTCTTTTGCGGTGTGTTTGTCGAGATCCAATGAATTGTGGGTTTATAATCCAGATTATCTATGAACAATATTTGAATCTTCTATGAATTCTTGTATGTATGATTTGTTTATCTTTGCAAGTCTCTTTGAATTATCAGTTTGGTCTGGCCTACTAGATTGATCTTTCTTGCAATGGGAGAAGTGCTTAGCTTTGGGTTCAATCTTGTGGTGCTCGATCCCAGTGACAGAAAGGGAAATGACACATATTGTATTGTTTCCATCGAGGATAAAAGGATGGGGTTTATATCATATTGCATGAGTTTATCCCTCTACATCATGTCATCTTGCTTAAGGCGTTACTCTGTTCTTATGAACTTAATACTCTAGATGCATGTTGGATAGCGGTCGATGTGTGGAGTAATAGTAGTAGATGCAGAATCGTTTCGGTCTACTTGTCGCGAACGTGATGCCTATATACATGATCATGCCTAGATATTCTCATAATTATTCGCTTTTCTATCAATTGCTCGACAGTAAATTGTTCACCCACCATAATACTTATGCTATCTTGAGAGAAGCCACTAGTGAAACCTATGGCCCCAGGGTCTATTCTCCGTCATATAAGTTTCCAATCTATTTTATTTTGCAATCTTTACTTTCAATCTATATCATAAAAATACCAAAAATATTTATCTTATTATTATTATCTCTATCAGATCTCACTCTTGCAAGTGGCCATGAAGGGATTGACAACCCCTTTATCGCGATTGTTGCGAGGTTCTTATTTGTTTGTGTAGGTACGAGGTGACTCGCGCGTGGTATCCTACTAGATTGATACCTTGGTTCTCAAAAACTGAGGGAAATAATTACGCTGCTTTACTGCACCACCCTTTCCTCTTCAAGGGAAAACCAACGCAGTGCTCAAGAGGTAGCACTTACCAACTCTCTGTTTGCTCGTTGCTGAAATCGGTCTCACCGAGTTCATGCAATCGGTCACACCGTGATGAGGTTTTGCCCTAACCCTAGCACATCGGTCCCACCGAGTTGATCATGTCGGTCCCACCGAGATATCTAACGTTCACATTTTGAACTGAATCAGTCTCACCGAGTTCTTCTATTCGGTCTGACCGAGTTGGGTCAATTGTGTGTAACAGTTGGATTTTGTGTGGAGGCTATATATACCCCTCCACCCCTTCTCTATTAAAGAGAGAGCCATCAGAACGTGCTGTAACATCCCAAAATTCTAAATTTTGGAATGTTATAATAAATAGATAGATTTGATTGATTGTTTGATTGATTGTCTGAAAGTGAGTGAATTCGAAACTTTTGAAAGTTAAATGAGAGGGAATAAAAGGACTTTCCCAAACTTTCATATTTGCTTTCTGATCTCCTTGAATTCAAATTCTTTTCAAACACAAAACCTCGGAGAGAAGATGACATGACTTCTTCCATTTATTTAAATGACAAGGGGTGTTGAAAGTATTTGAATTTCATTTGAAAATATTTCCGATTCTGGAACTTTATGCAACTCAATGATTTTCATGAGAGAAGATAAAATGACTTCTTCAAAAAAATTATGAAATATGAGTTGGGAGTTTCAAAGGATCAATTTCAAGTCCTTTTGGAATTAATTTTCAATTTGGATTTATTTGAGTTTTATTCAAATTATTTTTCTCCAAAAATAAAATATATGGAAATTAGGGTAACATGATTCCCTACAATAGAAAATTGGAGAAAAAATAATTTGGAATCATTTTGGTATTTTTAAAATGATTTTTATTGGATTTTATTAGACCAGTAGCACTCTTTGAATTATTAGAATTTGTGTGTATTTTATTTAATGCTAGAAAAATGCTCATGTTGTAGAAAATCTTTTTCTGAATTTTGATATATTATATGCCTATATAATATTTCTGTTTATTTTGTTTTACTTTAGTTTGTGCGGATAAATGTTTAAAAAAAAAACTCCGCCAACTGGGCTGGCCCAGCTAGCCAGCCAGGCCGCAGCCTAGCTCCACCTTCCTCGACCTCCCGCAGGAGACAGAGCCCCGCACGCAACTGCGCCGCCATGACCGTCGTCTCCGCCGCGGACTCCTCGCGCCGCCTCTTCCTTGCCCCTCTCCCACGCCTCCCGAGGCCGCCCCGCCATAAATACCGGAGCCCCGGGCCCGTTTCCCTCCTCCTCCCCGCGTTCGCCGCGCCCCGCCACATCTTGCCGCCGCCGGCGCCTTGCTGCTCGCTGCTCCTCGCCGCCACCGCTGCTCCACCACCGCGCCGCCTCTTGCTTCGCCCCGCGCCGCCTCTCTCCGCCGCAACCGCCGCCGTCACCGCCTCGCCGGAGAGCTACCAGGAAACCGCCGCTGCCGCCGGTTTATTTCGCCCGAGCCGGTAAAAGCTGCCGTTTTTCTTTCAGTTTTATAAAACCTAACCCTAGATCGGTTTTCTATAGAAAACCAGATCTGTTTTTTTTCGTTTAGTTATGTAGTGAACGTTTACTGTTTAACCCTTCACAGCGAACAAATTCGTCCATTAGCATTCGGTAACGAACGTTCGTAGTTTAGTCTTTTTCTTTTTCTGCTATTTCGGCCAGGGACCTAAATGTGAATATTTTATTTACAGTTTAGCCCCTGAACTTCAAACGATCATTACTTTTTACTCGTTAGTCCAAATTCAACGAAACCAACGCCCACGTCTTCGTTACGATCCCATCTATCCAGTAATCCAACTCAAACATGTTTTTGAAAAGTTTGAATTAGAGTATATTTGAATTCAAACTTCGTTTGATCATAACTTGAGTTTCGTAGCTCCGTTTGAGTTGATTCTTTTTGCAAATCGAAGCTCTTGACCTAAACATTCTAATAAGGCCAAATTCACATAATTTTGGTACTATTAGAAATTGTTTTATCTTGCAAGTGTTATTTGCTTGGTTTCGATGTTTCCCGAATTGTTTTCTTCGTTCTTCCCGATCTTTTGAGTGATTGCTTATGTGTGGTTACTATTGCTTGCTTACGATAGATGGACCGGAGT
Organism: Triticum aestivum; assembly: GCF_018294505.1. Lineage (NCBI taxonomy): Eukaryota > Viridiplantae > Streptophyta > Magnoliopsida > Poales > Poaceae > Triticum > Triticum aestivum. Next base: position 558,080,549 of record NC_057812.1, on the reverse strand, counting down.
GTGACGAGTAGAGCTATCAAGATTTTGAGTGCGAATCATCTTCATTGACATTGCAGGCAAGTAACACTTTGATCATACCTTTTCTACAACCCATGTTTTATTGCATTAGATCAATCCTCTCACATTGCATGATTAGGATCTAATTAAATTGTGGGATGGGAAGTAGGTGAGGTAGTACCTATTACCTGTATTATTATGAAACCTTTGGGAGTTACTTCTATGTTTGCTTATTATGCCATGCTATGCTAGTAGACGTGGATTGGGTGAGTGATATCCATGACAGATGTGAGATTGATAATTTAATGGTTTACCTAAGGTGGCAACTTAAACACACATCTGGGTGGATTGAGGCACCTGATGTCTATCGGGACTTGCCTGTTTTTATTTCGGACCGCCACCCAGGCTCAAAGGGATCATAAGATCATTCATGCTAGTAACTTCCATGTGCAGCCACAAGCCATTATGGGCTCTGGCATAGTTGACTAAGTTGTGCGAACTCTTACGGGTAGAATAGCAGATGTAGGGGAAAGTAGGTGTACCGGTCTACCCACATGTAAGGTGCTAGCGCTTCTGAAAGACTGTGTCTCGGTCATTCGTCTTCTCAAACACCATGTAGTGCGAGAAACCAAACGAAGGCGATCGAGTCTTGTGGGGAAAAGTGTGCAAACCTCTGCAGAGTGTACAAACTAATCATGATTAGCCGTGTCCCCGGTTATGGACATCTTGAGTATCTAGTTCTTGGATATCATGTGAATCTCATCACGTTACTTTAAATGAATATTGTTGGGTTTAATGATGTTACTTAATTGGGATTGGGAATGCTGTCAACCATTCTCAATGTTCAACAACCACCATGATAGTTAAATAAATTTATTCATTTGTAGTAGGGAAAAATTGGCTTTACGCAAAAACTTTACAACCATAGAGCTTTTCCAACAGCCAAATATGCATGTAGTGATAGCCATTGTTCATCATTTTCTCTATGGTGTGAATTTGCCAGTACATTCAATGTACTGACCCGTTTCGGGCTGCAACGTCTCATGTTGCAGGTTTCTTACGACGAGTAAGTGATACATTAGGGTTACGATTTCTACACTCAAATTTGCCGTTGGTGTTGATGGGAATCCACAACCTTGTTGCTTCCGCTATATGGATTGAGGTAATAGTATTTACGTTATTTTATACATGTGATTTACCTCTGTTATAAATCCTTCGAGTACTGTGTGTGTTAGCATACCGATCCAGGGATGACACTTAAGCACAGAGACTTGATCCATTCAGGTCGGGTCAGTACAAGATGGTATCAGAGCACATGTTGACTGTAGGACGTGACGCTAGAAACTGGCAAGCCCATAGCAAAGATTTTTCTCTACAACTTTCCCTTTCAAAAAGACCTTTTACCTCTCTTCTCTTCTGAGCTTATTTAAAAATTCTCTTTAGTGAGACCATACCCCTTTCCCCTTTTGACCACTCGAAGATTCCACTAATGAGACCACTCCAAGAAGTACAAGATATCGGACAACTAAGACCACTTCGGAATGAAGAGTATTTTCCGTGCATCTGAATAATGGAAACTACAACGGTTGAAGACCGAAGACAAGTAGAATTTGAAGGCTCTGAAGAATTCCCAGATTTATATGACCTAGGAAGGCTACCCTTATGGAACTTGGCAGACTATGGAAGTGTCAATACCCGAGATCAAGGTGTATTGGAGAAAGACCAAAACATGGAGAGTTGAGAACTCAAAGTTTTGTCAAGAAAACCCTAAGGCAGGAGATATCGACTGGCAAGATAGCTCATGACAATGACAAAGGCAGGAACACGGTTATCCATGATGTCATCACCATTGATACTGTGGTCACCGAGCTGAGCTAAGCATGCATTCCTTCGGAAGGATTGGATGGTAGAAGGATGGAGCATCTATCAGCAAAGGATGCAGTTTTAAACTTAGCTGGTGTATCACCAGGATCTGGAGTAGTATATCAAGAAGTTTAAGGTGGAGCTCCATGAAGCCGTATTAGACAAGGAAGCAATTCGTGGAGAACTCAGAAACCAAAAGCTGAAAGTAGCCAAGCTGGAGGAGTTACAACCTCGAGATACCGGAGATTTGCCAGGAACTTAAGGACAGTATGACCATGGTTCATGTGAAGGATGTTGAAACCAGAAGTTTGAAATGCAACTCCGGAATATTAAAGGATGTCATGAGAGATTTCGCGTCACAAGAGTTGATATGGCAAAAGAACTTGAGAAGGACAAGCATGATCGGAAGAAGCCATTGGAGGCTTGAACAAAACTGGGAGAGTTTGGCGATGTTGACCTTTAGAAGACCAAACCCCTGTTATATACCTACGTTAGATGCGACGATTGTGAGCTGTCATTTGTTTGATGTTTTCCCGACAGCCACAATAAAATCTGTCTTTTCAAAACCATTGTTTGTATTGTGTGCATCCCTCTCTATCTCTCTTATCTCACCGCAAAACCCATGTACCCAATAGAGGATGAATGGAGATGAGCTTGTATTTTCGGGACCAATGAGTCAATTGGAGACAGACCGATGGATTCAGAACATGGAGGATCATATGGAGAACAACCCTATAGTCGGAAAGGATATGGCCCAGCATGCTCTTCAATGCTTTGAAAGAGGTGCTGCTACTTGGTGGAGGATGTACCAAACCATCAATGGATGGCAAGGAGTAACCACTTGGAAAGAATTTAAGTTGACTTTGCCAAAGTCTCGGCTTGTGTCCCAGAAATTGAAGCCTTATGGAAAGGATATGAAAAAAAACTTGTGCATGCAAGCTTTGTGGAGAAATAGGACACAACCATAAAGAACACAAGGATGAGTTCCCTAATGGTGAAGGAAGTCACCCAGTTGAAGAATACCCATCTAGGCAGATTACTTGTTTCTTGTGTGAAGGGATTTCCCACTATCCTACTCAGTGTCACATTTACCCCATGGTACGAAGAACCATCTAGCAGAAGAAAGAAGCAATGAAAGGAGCCCTTATGGAAAGTTTAGAAGAACCCATGATGAAGGAAGAGGTGGAGGACACACCTAAAGAAGACCCGGGTAAACCCTGCACTAAGTCTTGTTATTCATATGGAGAAGAAGGACACATCTCCCAAAATTGGTTGAATGGGGATTTAATAGAATTCCCGACAGAGGAAGTAGAATATGACCCACAGGAAATAGAAGCCCTGATTGGAATGGAAAGGTCTAGGAAGAGAAGCAGATTGGATTCCAGGAAGGATCTGAGTCATGTCACTTGTTATAAGTGCAAGGAGTCAGGGCACTACCACAACAATTGCCCAAAAAGGAAGCCAAGGACCCAAGTAGGCTATATAATCACAAGGAAACTTCGAATCTTCCCAGAAGTAATATGTTTCCGTTGTAATGAAGCAGGGCACTTTGCCAGAGAATGCCCCAAGGAGAAGGAAACCTATGCTAGATAGTTGAGTTTTCAACAGAAGAAATGGAGTAGTAGAAGTGAGAACATTTTTCTTTTATATTGAGGTGTTGTGTTGAGACATGTAATGGAGAAGCGAGAGAATTGTAACCATTTGAGAATGAATAAAGTAGCATCGTTGGTACTGATATGGATTTTATGAGTTGTTACTCTATGAAGAAGGATTTTGACCATTTTTTAGGATAAAAGAAATATGGTCTATGGAAGATTTGTGCATTTTAAGGGTGGTAGTACCCTATAATGGATTTCGGACAAAAATGAATAAAAGTTTTGTCTCGATATGTGTGATGCCCCAAGAGTATGTGGGATGAAGTTGGAGACCGTCAGTTGTTTGGACCAAATGTGATCAAGGAGTCAGAGGAGAATGTAAAGTTGATTCGAGATAGACCGAAGGTATCTCAGTCCAGGCAGAAGAGTTATGTAGACTCAAGGAGGTAGTCTATGAAATTGGAGATAGAGCATGTCTTCGTGTGACCCCTCTGCAAGGAGTTAAACAATTTGGAGTTAAGGGACAGTTAGCCCCGAGATTTGTAGGACCATACCGAGTTTTGGAGCGTATGAGAGAAGTGGCCTACAAGTTTGAGTTACCCGAAGGACTGTCAGGAGTTCAAGATGTGTTTCACGTTTCCCAGTTGAAGAAGTGCCATGCAGATATGGCCAGTATTCCCCTGTAAGGACGCTTGACCCTGAAAAGGATAATGATGTTCCACGAAGTAGAGTATGGACTTCATAAGTATAAGTTTTTATCTCGATGTGAGGGATATCCCACAAGGATGAAGAGATAAAATTACTACTGGATATAAAGGTGGTATGATGTTGGAAATATGGAGCAATGGCAACCCCATGACAAGTTTGAGTACTCACGTCTTGGTTTGGTGCCAATAGAAGGAAGGAAGACAGTACAATTGGATGGATTTAAGAATACTAGGAAGTTGGAAGTTGGAATAATGATCAGTTGCCCAATGAAAAGTTCAAGGACTACAAGTGATGAGATGGGCCATAACCACAGGCCCAGGACCTGCCAAGAAGCAAGCACACTCTTGCTGAAGGAAAAACCCTGGAAGAAGTTACGATTTTATCGATAGACGATCTTAGAGGAGTAACGCAAAACCTGAGAGTTGTGAAGGAACGATAGATGTTTGTTTGGCTTGCAGAATCCATGGAATTATCCAAACTTAGTTCGTCGACAAGAGAAATTCTACAATGCTTGTGAGGATGACCGAGTGTTAGTGCGAGATTTGCTAAACTGTATACAAGGTAATGATTTGGGTGCGGGATGGATTGATCACCATACCGACTTACTCTTATTATTCGCCTTGCTATGTGGGATGGTACATCTGAGTGACTTACCTATAGTAGAGAGACGACGATCAAAACCTTGTTTAAGCCTTAGAATGGTATAAGTATTTTTCCCTTGTACATGGCAGCTTTGCCAACCGTAGGTTATACGGTGAGGATCAACCCAGACTCATTTCCTGCAGGAGAAGCCATAAATTGTTAACCACCATGAGATATCGATAGTTATTTAGAATTGGCGCCAGACCGTCAGCTAAGAAGACCCAGTCTTGGAATAACCTTACCTAGATGAAAGACAGAAGAATTGAGGAAAAGGTTATGCCACTACCTGAAGAGCTCAGAGAAGGAATTTTCTCGAGGATCTGAGAAGCCCGACACTGTCAAGAATATGGATGAAGTATATGAGTTTTGATGGAACCGTAACCATGCTTCTAAGGGTGGTAGCACCCCAGACCCCTTTGATAATCGATGGATTTTGAGGAGACCCCCAAACCCTAACCTATTTCTTGCTAGCCTCTCTGAATCTCGAGGACGAGATTCCTTTTAAGGGTGGTAGGTTTGTAACATCCCAAAATTCTAAATTTTGGAATGTTATAATAAATAGATAGATTTGATTGATTGTTTGATTGATTGTCTGAAAGTGAGTGAATTCGAAACTTTTGAAAGTTAAATGAGAGGGAATAAAAGGACTTTCCCAAACTTACATATTTGCTTTCTGATCTCCTTGAATTCAAATTCTTTTCAAACACAAAACCCCGGAGAGAAGATGACATGACTTCTTCCATTTATTTAAATGACAAGGGGTGTTGAAAGTATTTGAATTTCATTTGAAAATATTTCCGATTACGGAACTTTATGCAACTCAATGATTTTCATGAGAGAAGATAAAATGACTTCTTCAAAAAATTTATGAAATATGAGTTGGGAGTTTCAAAGGATCAATTTCAAGTCCTTTTGGAATTAATTTTCAATTTGGATTTATTTGAGTTTTATTCAAATTATTTTTCTCCAAAAATAAAATATATAGAAATTAGGGTAACATGATTCCCTACAATAGAAAATTGGAGAAAAAATAATTTGGAATCATTTTGGTATTTTTAAAATGATTTTTATTGGATTTTATTAGACCAGTAGCACTCTTTGAATTATTAGAATTTGTGTGTATTTTATTTAATGCTAGAAAAGTGCTCATGTCGTAGAAAATCTCTTTCTGAAAATTTTGATATATTATATGCCTATATAATATTTCTGTTTATTTTGTTTTACTTTAGTTTGTGCGGATAAATGTTTTTTTTTAAAACTCCGCCAACTGGGCCGGCCCAGCTAGCCAGCTAGGCCGCGGCCCAGCTCCACCTTCCCCGACCTCCCGCAGGAGACAGAGCCCCGCACGCAACTGCGCCGCCATGACCGCCGTCTCCGCCGCGGACTCCTCGCGCCGCCTCTTCCTTGCCCCTCTCCCACGCCTCCCGAGGCCGCCCCGCCATAAATATCGAAGCACCGGGCCCGTTTCCATCCTCCTCCCCGCGTTCGCCGCGCCCCGCCGCATCTTGCCGCCGCCGGCGCCTCACTGCTCCTCGCCTCCACCGCTGCTCCACCACCGCGCCGCCTCTTGCTTCGCCCCGCGCCGCCTCTCTCCGCCGCAACCGCCGTCGTCGCCGCCTCGCCGGAGAGCTACCGCGAAACCACCGCCGCCGCCGGTTTATTTCGCCCGAGCCGGTAAAAGCCGCCGTTTTTCTTTCGGTTTTATAAAACCTAACCCTAGATCGGTTTTCTATAGAAAACCAGATCTATTTTTTTTGTTTAGTTATGTAGTGAACGTTTACTGTTTAACCCTTCACAGCGAACGAATTCGTCCATTAGCGTTCGGTAACGAACGTTCGCAGTTTAGTCTTTTTCTTTTTCTGCTATTTCGGCTAGGGACCTGAATGTGAATATTTTATTTACAGTTTAGCCCCTGAACTTCAAACGATCATTACTTTTTACTCGTTAGTCCAAATTCAACGAAACCAACGCCCACGTCTTCGTTACGACCCCCTCTATCCAGTAAACCAACTCAAACATGTTTTTGAAAAGTTTAAAATTTGAATTAGAGTAGATTTGAATTCAAACTTCGTTTGATCATAACTTGAGTTTCGTAGCTCCGTTTGAGTTGATTCTTTTTGCAAATCGAAGCTCTTGACCTAAACATTCTAATAAGGCCAAATTCACATAATTTTGGTACTATTAGAAATTGTTTTATGTTGCGAGAGTTATTTGCTTGGTTTCGATGTTTTCCGAATTGTTTTCTTCGTTCTTCCCGATCTTTTGAGTGATTGCTTATGTGTGGTTACTATTGCTTGCTTACGATAGATTGACCGGAGTGTGATGAGTAGAGCTATCAAGATTTTGAGTGCGAATCATCTTCATCGACATTGCAGGCAAGTAACACTTTGATCATACCTTTTCTACAACCCATGTTTTATTGCATTAGATCAATCCTCTCACATTGCATGATTAGGATCTAATTAAATTGTGGGATGGGAAGTAGATGTGGTAGTACCTATTACCTGTATTATTATGAAACCTTTGGAAGTTACTTCTACGTTTGCTTATTATGCCATGCTATGCTAGTAGACGTGGATTGGGTGAGTGATATCCATGACAGATGTGAGATTGATAATTTAATGGTTTACCTAAGGTGGCAACTTAAACACACATCTGGGTGGATTGAGGCACTTGATGTCTATCGGGACTTGCCTGTTTTTATTTCGGACCGCCACCCAGGCTCAAAGGGATCATAAGATCATTCATGCTAGTAACTTCCATGTGCAGCCACAAGCCATTATGGGCTCTGGCATAGTTGACTAAGTTGTGCGAACTCTTACGGGTAGACTAGTAGATGTAGGGGAAAGTAGGTGTACCGGTCTACCCACATGTAAGGTGCTAGCGCTTCTGAAAGACTGTGTCTCGGTCATCCATCTTCTCAAACACCATGTAGTGCGAGAAACCAAACGGAGGCGATCGAGTCTTGTGGGGAAAAGTGCACAAACCTCTGCAGAGTGTACAAACTAATCATGATTAGTCGTGTCCCTGGTTATGGACATCTTGAGTATCTAGTTCTTGGATATCATGTGAATCTCATCACGTTACTTTAAATGAATATTGTTGGGTTTAATGATGTTACTTAATTGGGATTGGGAATGCTGTCAACCATTCTCAATGTTCAACAACCACCATGATAGTTAAATAAATTTATTCATTTGCAGTAGGGAAAAATTGGCTTTACGCAAAAACTTTACAACCATAGAGCTTTTCCAACAGCCAAATATGCATGTAGTGATAGCCATTGTTCATCATTTTCTCTATGGTGTGAATTTGCCAGTACATTCAATGTACTGACCCGTTTCGGGCTGCAACGTCTCATGTTGCAGGTTTCTTACGACGAGTAAGTGATATGTTAGGGTTACGATTTCTACACTCAACTTTGCCGTTGGTGTTGATGGGAATCCACAACCTTGTTGCTTCCGCTATATGGATTGAGGTAATAGTATTTACGTTATTTTATACATGTGATTTACCTCTGTTATAAATCCTTCGAGTACTATGTGTGTCAGCATACCGATCCAGGGATGACACTTAAGCACAGAGACTTGATCCATTCGGGTCGGGTCGCTACACGTGCCTACACTTCCACTACTCATTTTCTGAGAGAGAACCACCTACTCATGTGTTGAGACCAAGACATTCCGATCCAACCACAAGAATCTTGATCTCTAGCCTTCCCCAAGTTGCTTTTCACTCAAATCATCCTTCCACCATAGCCAGATCTATGAGAGAGAGAGTTGAGTGTTGGGGAGAAGATCATTTGAAGCACAAGAGAAAGGAGTTCATCACCATCACACCATATATTACCTTTTGGAGAGTGGTGTCTCCTAGATTGGTTAAGTGTCACTTGGGAACCTCCAACAAGATTGTGGAGTTGAACCAAGGAGTTTGTAAGGGGAAGGAGATTGCCTACTTCGTGAAGATCTACCTGAGTGAGGCAAGTCCTGCGTGGGCGATGGCCATGGTGGGATAGACAAGGTTGCTTCTTCGTGGACCCTTCGTGAGTGGAGCCCTTCGTGGACTCGCGCAGCCATTACCGTTTGTGGGTTGAAGTCTCCACCAACATGGACGTACAATAGCACCACCTATCGGAACCACGCCAAAAATCTCCATGTCTACATTGCGTCTACCTTCTCAAAACCCTTCCTTTACCTTCATATGCAATGTTTTACTTTCCACTGCTACACTCTTAGAATTACATGTGTAGGTTGATTGCTTGACTTGTGCTAAGTTGCTAAAATCTACCAAGACTTAAAATTGGGAAAAAAGTTAGATATTTATTTGGTCAAGTAGTCTAATCACCCCCTCTAGACCTACTTTCGATCCTACACCTCTCTCTAAACATGTCGACATGATTTTCGATGTCAGCTTTCACTTGAGGACAAGCGAGATCTAAGCTTGGGGGAGTTGATACATTCATTTTGCATCATGTTTTCCTAATGTTATATATAGTGTTTTACACTTTATAACACTTTGTGGAGTAATTATAATGCATGTTCTCTCATAATATGTAAGGTTTACACAAAGAGGGAGAATGCCAACAGCTGGAATTCTGGCCCTAAAAAAGCTATGTCAGACATACCTATTCTGTACATCTCCAAATGAGATGAAATTTTATGGAGAATTATTTTGGAATATATAATAAATATTGGAGAGAAGAACTACCAGAGGGGGCAGCCACGTGGCCACAAGACACCAGGGCGCGCTAGACCCTCCAGGCACCCCCAGGTGGGTAGTGCGCACCCTGGCCCACCTCTGGTGCCCATCTTCTAGTATATAAGGTCTTTTGATCTAGAAAAAAATAAGGAGAGGCCTTTCAGGATGGAGCGCTGCCGTCTCGAGGTGGAACTTGGGCAGGAGCACTTTTGCCCTCCGGTGGAGCGATTCCGCTGGGGGAACTTCCCTCCCGCGGAGGGGGAAATCTAAGCCGTCGTCATCACCAACAACCCTCTCATCTTTGGGAGGCCAATCTTCATAGACATCTTCAATAGCACCATCTCATCTCAAAACCTTGGTTCATCTCTTGTGTTCAATCTTGAACCGGAACCTCAAATTGGTACCTGTGGGTGACTAGTAGTGTTCATTACATCTTGTAGTTGATGCTAGATGGTTTATTTGGTGGAAGATTATATGTTTAGATCCGTTATGCTATTTAATGTCCCTCTAATCTTGAGCATGAATATTATTTATGAGTAGTTGCCTTGTTCTTGAGGCCACGAGAGAATTCATGTTGCAAGTAATCACGTGAATTTGATATTCGTTCGATATTTTGATGATATGTATGGTGTGATTCCCTTAGTGGTGTTATGTGAATGTCGACTACATGAAACTTCACCATATTTGGGCCTAAGGGGATGCATTGTGGAGTACTTATTAGATGATGGGCTGCTAGAGTGACAGAAGCTTAAACCCTAGTTTATGCGTTATTTCGTAAGGGACTGCTTTGGATCCATATGTTTAATGCTATGGTTAGATTGTTATCTTAATTCTTCTTTCGTAGTTGCGGATGCTTGCGATATGGTTAATCATAAGTGGGAGGCTTGTTCAAGTAAGAACAACACCCAAGCACTCCACCCACATATCAAATTATCAAAGTAGCGAACGCGAATCGAACCAACATGACGAAAGTGACGAGATGAAATTCATGTGTGTCCTCAAGAACGCTTTGCTTATTATAAGAGACCGTTCTAGCCCGCCCTTTCCTACAAAAAGTATTGGGCTAACTTCTGCACTTTATTTACCGTTACCATTACTTATTCGTTACAAATTACCTTACTATCAAACTACTTTTTACCGACAATTTCAGTGCTTGCAGAAATTACCTTGCTGAAAACTGCTTGTCATTTCCTCTCGCTCCTCGTTGGGTTCGACACTCTTACTTATCGAAAGGACTACGATGCTGGAAATATGCCCTAGAGGCAATAATATTGTATTATTATATTTCCATTATTCATAGTTAAGAGTTTATCTCCCATGCTATAACTGTTATGATCCTAGAATATACATTTCAATGGAAAACTCATATGCACGTGTGGAATGATAAACGGTAAACAATAGGTTCCCGATCTCGCCTCTAAGACTGGCTCAAGTGTTGTTGGTGATCACGTTTTCCAGATCTTAGGATATCGTTAAGTGTAATGATAGTCGTAAAACAACATTGAGGGTATGATGTTAGAAGAATGATCATATTGAATCGACCCAATACTTGTCTGTTATACTATGTGATTATATTGTCTGAAATCATCTTTTATAACACGGAGTGTTAGCATGTGTACTTTATTTCCTCAGACCATGAGAGTGTCTTGGTCACTTCCTACCGGACGGTGGGCTTTGGGGTTTCTCAAACGTCATCTGTAACAAGGTGATCATAACAACAACTTTCAGGCACACCGGAAAGTTTGACAAGTGACCAGACAACTCGAGAGTGGGATTTTCTCCTCCGACGATGGAGAGATATTCTTAGGGCCCTCTCGGTGTAACGGCATCCATCATCGTCTGGCCAGATAGAGGTGACTACATCACGAGGATGCCGGAACACATCAACAAGAAATAAGAACAAAACCGGTAATGGCAGCAGTGGTATAGTAAGCATGGTGATGACCCAAGAGGATACCGATGAACACCGGGTTTTGTAAAGTATCGTGAAGCAAAGGGAACATCACATCATAACCAAAGGTTCACTCGAATATCATTCATGTAATCATAGGGACCGGTATGGATGTCCACAGTTCCGATATCGGTCATTGAATGAAGGGGTTTCGTTCATGTCTATGGTTACCGAACCTACAGGGTAACAAGCTTAAGGTAATCACAATCTGCTGAGTGTTAGTAGGACGGGAGTGATGAGAATATATTTGTGAAATTGTTTCATTAATATCCAGAATAGTTCCGAGAGGTTCTGGAAGTGTTTCGGTCACCGGAAGGGTTTCGGTGATTATCGGGTATTACCGATTAATATATATAGGTGGAAAATGTTTCCAAGGATGTTAAATTATATATATATATATAATGCTCTGAAAATGTTTACAACAAATATATATTTAATTTAATATCAATGAACCTAATAAGGCCAAGAGGTGGAAGGAAACTTGGGCCATAAGGGCCCAAGTGGGAAGGCGCCCCCTTTCCTTGTGGGGGGCAAATAGGAGTAGGAGAGGAGTCATACTCCTCCTCCCCTTAGTTGGGCGCCCCAAGGAGGGTTTCCCTCCTTGGTGGCAGCCCTCCCTCTCCCCTCTAACCTGTATATAGTGTAGGTTTGGTGCCCAATTGTACAACACAAGTTTTTGGGTGCCTCTTCTAGTTGATATAGTTCTAGTTCTAGTTGGTCCTAGACTAATTAGAGCTAGCCCTAGCCACCTCTAATCCTCATAATTAGAAGACCAGTGTGGTTCTAATCTCCTCCCTCTAATTCTCCAGCAACGATTAGCTCTGGACGGCGAAGTGCTGTCGGATCGTGAAGACCGTACGCTTGCAACCAAGTAGAGAGGCTGTGCTTTCGGTCTTATATTTGAGGGGTCATTCAAGGGTGGTTCGCAAGATCATCATCATCATTCGAGGAACTTCGAGCACGATCTACACTGACTCTTCTTCTTCGGCTGCACTCTGGAGTTGGTAACAATTGTTGATCCCAACCCTTATGCATCTTCATATTGATCTTGGTGATCGTAGGTGCGAACTTTTTTTGTTTTCTACTGCATTTCCCAACAATGGCATCATGAGCAGGTTTACGAGTAGATGCAGGTTGTGATCTATATCACATTCTATATGTGAGGTTTGATGTTCTTGCTATGATTCCCACGAGTGTTGCTTTGGTTCAGTTCATCGGTAGAATGATGTAGTTTTGCTACAAGGTTTTGACAATCGATCGGCTCTGGCTGTCGATGATCTGCTAACAGTTCCTTGGGCTACATCATAGTCAAGAATAGTGAACCGTCGCGTACACAAGAGGGTGCCGAAAATGGATGATGTTCTAGGGGGTCGCGTGTATTGACAAAGTTTATTGTGGGGGAAGAGACTTTTAATTAATTCTCTCTTTCACACACCCCAAAACTTAATCTAGCATTAAGAACATCATCTTGTTGTGCTTGCGTAGGTAGGTAGTCTTAATTATTAAAACTGGTTAACTATGTAACTAAAATTTTGCTAAAACTGATTAGAGGACGTCTAACTTGGTTTTGCAGGGTTTGCATATGATGTGGTATAGCCTTCATCATGATAATGGGTTTATGTATGACATGGTTATATGTTGCAATGTTAAGTGGCCCGCGCGTCACGGGATGATGGCTGGAGCCACGGGATTGCCACCTTAATGTAAATACGGTGGAGATAGGTTACAGGTGATGGTGGCAAAACGTACACGGAGGACCCCGACGAGGAGAAGGTATACCAAGCGCGGGATGAGGAGCAATAATTTCGTGCCACGACAGAATTTCAGATTTTGGTGTCACAACAATATTTTCTAAAACAGTCGCCATAGCAACATTTTTTGAGATTGCCGCCACGGTAATGTTTTTGAAATAGTTGTCTCGGTAATGAAATATTGGTCGTCATGTCGCTTCAACTAGAGATTGAAGATGATCATGGAGGACTCCTGACGCCCAGGGCTATACCATATCATGCTATTATGAATTGCCTGAGATGTTTATCCCTTTGTTGTTTGCACCCTTTGATTGTGCAGTAGTCAATTATTAGGGCGACCTCTCACTAAAATATCAAGTCAAAAGGTGCTCTTCCCAGTGTAGCAACCATCTATAACACTTAACAAGCTGGAGTGCGTCATGTCCACATGAGTACAAATGGATTGTTGGTTGTAAGGCGGCGATGGTCAGACCATACATGTAGATTGCACTGGGTTGTCTTGAAGTTCTGGCAGAATAGCTATTAGCTCGGAGCACAAAGCATCGAAAGATGAACAAGAGTCATATGGAGGTATGATCGGCAAAAGCTTGCCCACCGGTCAAAATTCTCGTCATCAGTGATGCACACATCAATGGTTGAGAACTAGACTTGGATCTTGAATCACTCACAATTAATTATGAGAGATATTGATTTGAGTGGGAGCGCAATAATGTATTAATTAAGTTTAATAAGTACTGCAAATTAATTATGAACAATGTCTATGTGTAGTTTGCATTGTAGTTGTAGAATTATGGCTCACAGTTCCACCTTTGTTGTTGAAATTGATTGAATGTTATTTATCTCGTTGAATCCTTATGATTGAGAGGATCATCCTCTAAGAGTGCCAAGAAGGATTTTTGTCCTACTTCATACTTGCAATGTTCTCCCGCTAATGCTATGGATGACGAGACTTATGTCCTTCGATCCAAAATTTTATATTGCATTATAGTCTGCTTGCTTCCGAGAAATCTAAACTTCAAAATGTTTGGGATAGTTATGTGATATTCTTGGAACTGAAAATTGTTTTACAAACAAAAATTAAAAGATATGAGATATCTAAAGAAGTGTTTTGTTTGCAAGTTCTAGTTAAGTGTTCTACTATTTCTAGGACTAAAATGTGTAAGATCCGGAAGAACGCCAGTCATGAGTTGATGGCGAAAACTTAAAGAGAAAGAACAAAACCAAAGGATGTAATGAGATTTACATGCCTAGGGAAGTTCAGGGCTCACGCCACTCTTAAAAGTTAGATGACTATTCTATTGAGTGGGAGAAATATTGAAAGTAAAACTATAAGAATTTTAGAGGCAGAAAGAAAAGAAGACTGGAGTGTCCAGCTCAGGTATGAATGTCATACAAGTTATAAGATGTAGAGAAAGTCGGTCAATTAAAGTGTGGTTCTTGAGAATTGTGGTTAAATTGTTAAACACTAAAATTCTTTGGTAATTGTGGTTAAAAGTTGATCACAAGGATACCGACTCGATTGCATGATGTTGCGAATCGATGCAAAAATTACTATGGCCTAATGACCAACAAATTAATGAGGTTAAAATATGTGTTGAAAAACTTACATAAAAGTTATGATACTTTTTCATCAACATACTACCTCTGGATGTATTTTCATAATTCATTTTATAGTTATGTACACTCTAGCCCATTGCACAGAAATTGCGAGGAGTTTGTACATAAGAGAACAATAGTTGTTCGATGTAATGAACTAAAGGGCCATACTCCTATTGTGAATAGGATGAAAGCTATGCCTATTGATGATAGAATTAAACATCTATAACACAGACGCTAAATGTCGCAAGACTAAAAGAATACCACATATGTGTGGCACTGCATTTAGTCACATTGGAGAAAATCGCATAGAGAAATTCCATAATGATGGATTTTTCAGTCATATGATTATGAATCATCAGACACTTGCAAATTTCATCCAAAATGTGAAGCAAACTAAAATACCGTTCACAAGCCATAAAGAATGAGCAACAAAATAATTGGAACATGCATATTGATGTGTGTATTCCAATAAGTGCTGTTGCAAGCAGTGGATTTCTCTATCTTCAAGGATGACTCAAGTAGATATTTATATTTACTAATTGAGACATGATTCTAGATCTTTTTAAATGTTTCAAAAGATTTTAGAAAGAAGTAGAAATTATTGTAACAAGAAAATTATGTTTCTACAATTTCATTGCAGAAATGAATATTTGAGTTACAAATTGAGCGAATGTTTGATGAGTTGTAAAGTGTTTTATAGCTTACAGCTACTACAGACACTACTAAGTGTAGAGTGTTTTGAGTAGATGTAATCAAGCTATGTATGACATAGTAAGATCAAAGATGACATTAATCGATTTTGTCAATATACTCTTAATGTGATGCTTTAGAGACTATGGCTTTTACACTAAAAAAGGATCGCCATCAAATCTATAAGTGCTACTATGTAGGTTATCCCAAATGGTTGGGTATTCCTATATCACTACGCCGAGGCAAACTGTTTTGCCACATAATGCGAAAATTTTGAAGAAAATGTTTTCTGCAAAATACTAAGTGGGAGGACAGTGCAAATCGACAAGATTATATAATCTTCATGATCGGTTCGAAGAAAAGAAATGCTAGAAGTGGTTCTAAGATTTCTTACTGCGACTAATACAGAAGCCTCTACATAGGATATAGAGACTTTGATCGAACTTGTAGCTGAACTATATAGGTTGGATATTCGGCAAACCTTCATGGTGCGTAGACGAAATATTCTTGAACAAACAGTGAACCTATGATACACAAAGAAGCGTTGATGGGCCCTGACTCTGGAATTGGCTTTATGCCAAAATAATCCGAGATAGTATCCATACACATAATTTAAGTTTCGAACGTGATGGACCCTCTAAAAGACTTAAAGTCTAAAGTGTAATGATGGATCTATAGATTGATAATAGTAAAAATGTTTTATAATGCTTGGCTTGTTGCAAATAAGTTTATGACAAGATCAAGGAGTTGATTATGACGAGATTGTATCATCATAATAATACTTAAAGTCAATTCGGATTAAACTAGCAATTACTAAATATTTCAATTATGAAATATAATAGATGGATGTCAAAATTATTCCAATAAGATGGAAATTGAACCAAGGTTGTATATTTGATACACCAATGTAATTTTCTCAATCCAGAGTATGCTAGTAAGTGTGCAAACTTCAAAGATTTGAAGCAAGCATAGTGGAGTTGGAATCTTTGTTTTGATGAATTGATCAAATAATATGATTTCATCAATCGAAGCAAAGATGCTTGTATTTACAAGAAAGTAAGTGGTAGCATGATATTATTTCTAAACAGTATGTGTGCATGATACATAGTTGATTGGAAATTTCTTGACATAGATTAAGACTTTATTGAAACTAGTTTTTCAGAGCACTTAGGCATGTAATATAGTCCTTGAATTTGGCATTATAATCTATGGAGATAGTTGTGTCTAGTCAAGGCTTAGCCAAAATACATATTGACATAATACTAAAGCAGTTTAGTATGAGAATTGCCAAGAAGTATTTCTTGTCAAAGTTGTTGGGGAACATAGTAATTTCAAAAAAAAATCCTACGCACACACAAGATCTATAATGGTGATGCATAGCAACGAGAGGGGAGAGTGTTGTCTACATACCCTTGTAGACCGTAAGCGGAAGCGTTCTGACAACGCGGTTGATGTAGTCGTACGTCTTCATGATCTGGTCGATCCTAGTACCGAAAGTACGACACCTCCGCGATCTGCACACGTTCAGCTCGGTGATGTCCCACGAACTCCCGATCTAGCTAAGTGTCGAGGGAGAGCTTCGTCAGCATGACGGCATGACGACGGTGATAATGATGCTACCGGAACAGGGCTTCGCCTAAGCACCGCTATAATATGACCGAGGTGGATTATGGTGGAGGGGGGCACCACACATGGCTAAGGGATCAATGATCAACTTGTGTGTCTATGGGGTGCCCCCTCCCCTCGTATATAAAGGAGTGGAGGAGGGGGAGAGGGTCGGCCTCCTAGGCGGGCCCAAGGGGGGAGTCCTACTCCTGGTGGGAGTAGGATTCCCCCTTCCCTAGTTGGAGTAGGAGAGGGAAGGAAGGGGGAGAAGGAGAGAAGGAAAGGGGGCCGGCCCCCTCCTAATTCGGATTGGATTGGGGGGCGCCCCCACCTTGGCCGCCTCTGCCTCCTTTCCACTATGGCCCATTAAGGCCCATTGACTCCCCGGGGGGTTCCGGTAACCCCCCGGTACTCCGGTATATGCCTGAACTCTCTCGAAACCTTTCCAATGTCCAAACATAGTCATCCAATATATCGACCTTTATGTATCGACCATTTAGAGACTCCTCGTCATGTCCGTGATCACATCCGGGACTCCGAACTACCTTCAGTACATCAAAACACATAAACTCATAATACCGATCGTCACCGAATGTTAGGCGTGCGGACCCTACGGGTTCGAGAACTATGTAGACATGACTGAGACACGTCTCTGGTCAATAACCAATAGCGGAAGCTGGATATTCATATTGGCTCCAAGATATTCTACAAATATCTTTATCGGTCAAACTGCATAACAACATACGTTGTTCCCTTTGTCATCGGTATGTTACTTGCCTGAGATTCGATCATCGATATCTCAATACCTAGTTCAATCTCGTTACCGGCAAGTCTCTTTACTTGTTCCGTAATGAACCATCTCGTAACTAACTCATTAGTTACATTGCTTGCAAGGCTTATAGTGATGTGCATTACCGAGAGGGCCCAGAGATACCTCTCCGATACTTGGAGTGACAAATCCTAATCTCGATCTATGCCAACTCAACAAACACCATCAGAGATACCTGTAGAGCATCTTTATAGTCACCCAGTTATGTTGTGATGTTTGATAGCACACTAAGTGTTCCTCCAGTATCCGGGAGTTGCATGATCTCATAGTCATAGGAACATGTATAATTTATGGAAAAAGCAATAGCAACAAACTAAATGATCATCATGCTAAGCTAATGGATGGGTCAAGTCAATCACATCATTCTCTAATGATGTGATCCCGTTAATCAAGTGACAACTCACATCTATGGTTAGGAAACATAACCATCATTGATTCAACGACATACTAGTAGAGGCATACTAGTGACACTTTGTTTGTCTATGTATTCACACATGTACTAAGTTTCCGGTTAATACAATTCTAGCATGAAAAATAAACATTTATCATGATATAAGGAAATATAAATAACAACTTTATTATTGCCTCTAGGGCATATTTCCTTCAGTCTCCCACTTGCACTAGAGTCAGTAATCTGGATTACATCGTAATGATTCTAACACCCGTGGAGTCTTGGTGCTGATCATGTTTTGCTCGTGAGAGAGGCTTAGTCAATGGGTCTGCAACATTCAGATCCGTATGTATCTTGCAAATCTCTATGTCCCCCTCATTGACTTGATCGCGGATGGAATTGAAGCATCTCTTGATGTGCTTGGTTCTCTTGTGAAATCTGGATTCCTTTGCCAAGGAAATTGCACCAGTATTGTCACAAAAGATATTCATTGGACCCAATGCATAGGGATGGCAATTTTATCCATGGATCTGGATACCCATGGACATCCGACCCAGTTGGGCAAGGGTATGGAGCACATTTCTGCCCATGGGTCCGTGGATATGGATACCCATGAACAGCCGGGTTGGGCATGGTTATAGTTTGTGCTCCATGGATATCCAATGGGTACCCGTATGACATGTGGGGTCATATGCTAGTGACAGTAGAAAGAACGAATCAATGGGAAATGGCATGAAATATGCAACTTGTGACATGAGCTATATGTTACAGAATCAACCTCTGGTATGTCACACTTAAGGACTCATCGTATTACTTGTTACCTACTTATGCATGTAGCTTATGTTGTCATTTGTGAGTGAATGATGATGAGTTGATTTGATATTTGGGAAGGCTACATGCTGACTTTTCTATGCCCATGGAGCTCCATGGGTATGTGGGTATCCAGCGGGTTTGGGCATGGGCACAAGTTGTGTCCATGGATAATTTGGTGGATGGGCAGAGGGTAGGAACATGGGTCATGGGTTGGATTCGGACCAGCTCCACTCGCCCCAAACCCAACCCATTGCCATCCCTGCCGATGCACTAGGTATGACACCTAGATCAGATATGAACTCCTTCATCCAGACTCCTTCATTTGATGCTTCCGAAGCAGCTATGTACTCCGCTTCACACGTAGATCCCGCCACGACGCTTTGCTTGGAACTGCACCAACTGACAACTCCACCATTTAATAAAAATACGTATCCAGTTTGTGACTTAGAGTCATCCGGATCAGTGTCAAAGCTTTGCATCGACGTAACCATTTACGATGAGCTCTCTGTCACTGTAACATCCCAAAATTCTAAATTTTGGAATGTTATAATAAATAGATAGATTGATTGATTGTTTGATTGTTGTGTGATTGATTGAGTGAAATTCGAAACTTTTTGAAAGTTAAATGAGAGGGAATAAAAGGACTTTCCCAAACTTTCATTTTGCATTTATGATCTTCGGGAATTCAAATTCTTTTCACCACAAAACCCCGGAGAGAAGATGACATGACTTCTTCCATTTATTTAAATGAAAAGGGGTGTTGAAAATAATTTTGAAAATATTCCAAATTCTGAAACTTTATGCAACTCAATGATTTTTCATGAGAGAAGATAATATGACTTCTTCAAATTATATGAAATATGAGTTGGGAGTTTCAAAAGAATTAAATTCAAAGTTCTTTTGAATTTATTTTCAATTTGGAGTTATTTGAGTTTTATTCAAATTATTTTTCTCCAAAAATAAAGTATATGGAAAATAGGGTAACATGATTCCCTACATTAGAAAATTGGAAAAAAATTAATTTGAAATCATTTTGGTATTTTTAAAATGATTTTTATTGGATTTTAATAGAGTAGTAGCACTCTTTGAATTATTTGAACTATTCTGGATTTTATTTGGCATTATAAAAATGTTCATGTCGTAGATAATTTTTTTCTGAAAATTTTGATATATTATATGCCTATATATTATTTTTATTTTTGCCGTTATTATTTTATTTGTCTGGAAAATGTTTAAAAAAATTGTTCCACCGACTGGGCCGGCCCAAGTCAGCCCAGCCCGCGCCGCCACCGTCTTCCCCGCCGTCTCGGATCGGGACTTCCCCGAACTTCGGCGCCGCCACGGCACCGTCACCCCTCGCCCAAGTCGGTCTCCGCCCCTTGCTAGTGACACTTTGTTTGTCTATGTATTCACACATGTACTAAGTTTCCGGTTAATACAATTCTAGCATGAAAAATAAACATTTATCATGATATAAGGAAATATAAATAACAACTTTATTAGTGCCTCTAGGGCATATTTCCTTCAGTCTCCCACTTGCACTAGAGTCAGTAATCTGGATTACATCGTAATGATTCTAACACCCGTGGAGTCTTGGTGCTGATCATGTTTTGCTCGTGAGAGAGGCTTAGTCAATGGGTCTGCAACATTCAGATCCGTATGTATCTTGCAAATCTCTATGTCTCCCTCATTGACTTGATCGCAGATGGAATTGAAGCATCTCGTGATGTGCTTGGTTCTCTTGTGAAATTTGGATTCCTTTGCCAAGGAAATTGCACCAGTATTGTCACAAAATATTTTCATTGGACCCAATGCATAGGGATGGCAATTTTATCCATCGATCTGGATACCCATGGATATCCGACCCGGTTGGGCAAGGGTATGGAGCACATTTCTGCCCATGGGTCCGTGGATATGGATACCCACGAACAGCCGGGTTGGGCATGGTTATAGTTTGTGCTCCATGGATATCCAATGGATACCCATATGACATGTGGGGTCATATGCCAGTGACAGTAGAAAGAACGAATCAATGGGAAATGGCATGAAATATGCAACTTGTGCCATGAGCTATATGTTACAGAATCAACCTCTTGTATGTCACACTTAAGGACTCATCGTATTACTTGTTACCTACTTATGCATGTAGCTTATGTTGTCATTTGTGAGTGAATGATGATGAGTTGATTTGATATTTGGGAAGGCTACATGCTGACTTTTCTATGCCCATGGAGCTCCATGGGTATGTGGGTATCCAGCGGGTTTGGGCATGGGCACAAGTTGTGTCCATGGATAATTTGGTGGATGGGCAGAGGGTAGGAACATGAGTCATGGGTTGGATTTGGACCAGCTCCACTCGCCCCAAACCCAACCCATTGCCATCCCTACCGATGCACTAGGTATGACTCCTGGATCAGATATGAACTCCTTCATCCAGACTCCTTCATTTGATGCTTCCGAAGCAGCTATGTACTCCGCTGCACACGTAGATCCCGCCACGACGCTTTGCTTGGAACTGCACCAACTGACAGCTCCACCATTTAATAAAAATACGTATCCGGTTTGTGACTTAGAGTCATCCGGATCAGTGTCAAAGCTTTGCATCGACGTAACCATTTACGATGAGCTCTCTGTCACTGTAACATCCCAAAATTCTAAATTTTGGAATGTTATAATAAATAGATAGATTGATTGATTGTTTGATTGTTGTGTGATTGATTGAGTGAAATTCGAAACTTTTTGAAAGTTAAATGAGAGGGAATAAAAGGACTTTCCCAAACTTTCATTTTGCATTTATGATCTCCGGGAATTCAAATTCTTTTCACCACAAAACCCCGGAGAGAAGATGACATGACTTCTTCCATTTATTTAAATGAAAAGGGGTGTTGAAAATAATTTTGAAAATATTCCAAATTCTGAAACTTTATGCAACTCAATGATTTTTCATGAGAGAAGATAATATGACTTCTTCAAATTATATGAAATATGAGTTGGGAGTTTCAAAAGAATTAAATTCAAAGTTCTTTTGAATTTATTTTCAATTTGGAGTTATTTGAGTTTTATTCAAATTATTTTTCTCCAAAAATAAAGTATATGGAAAATAGGGTAACATGATTCCCTACATTAGAAAATTGGAAAAAAATTAATTTGAAATCATTTTGGTATTTTTAAAATGATTTTTATTGGATTTTAATAGAGCAGTAGCACTCTTTGAATTATTTGAATTATTCTGGATTTTATTTGGCATTATAAAAATGTTCATGTCGTAGATAATTTTTTTCTGAAAATTTTGATATATTATATGCCTATATATTATTTTTATTTTTGCCGTTATTATTTTATTTGTCTGGAAAATGTTTAAAAAAATTGTTCCACCGACTGGGCCGGCCCAAGTCAGCCCAGCCCGCGCCGCCACCGTCTTCCCCGCCGTCTCGGATCGGGACTTCCCCGAACTTCGGCGCAGCCACGGCACCGTCACCCCTCGCCCAAGTGCTCCGCCCCTTTAATAGCGTCGCCCGGACCCCCTCTCTCTCCTCATCTTACCGCATCTCGCCTCACGTGCCGCCACTTCTCGCCGTGACCGTCGCCGCCCCGCGCTGCACGCCGCGCTGCCGCCGATGCATATCGTCGCCGCCCCGCGCCGCTAGCTGCCGCCTCTGCTGCTCGCTGCCCCGCCCCGCAGCCCCACTCTGTCGCCGTCGCCGCCACCCCGCCTCGCCGGAGTTGGCCGCTGCCGCCGAAGCCGCCGTTGTCCGCCTCGTCGCGGCAAACATCACCGCCGCTGGACTCGCTAACTTCCGCCAGCGGTTTTCGATGGAAAACCGTCACGAACCGGTAAAACCATCACCCGGTTTTTTTCCGTTTTTTTATTAGGCATTTCTTCAAAAAAAAACGACCGGTATGCTCTAATTAGCGGACTTTTTCTGTTTAGGCCTTTGTAGTGGACGAATTCGTCACTTATGTTTCTATAGCAGACGTTTGTCGGTTAAGTTTTTCTTTTTCCTGTTTTATTTAGGATAGGGACCTCTTTGTAATTAAAGTTTTTACCGAATAGTCCCTGTTCTTCAAACGGTCATAACTTGTACACCGTTTGTCCAAATTCCACGAAACCAACGCCCACTTCTTCATTATGATCTCCTCTATCCAGTAATCCAACTCAAACATGTTTTTGAAAAGTTTAAAATTTGAATTAGATCAGATTTGAATTCAAACTTCATTTGATCATAACTTGAGTTTCGTAACTCCGTTTGAGTTGATTCTTTTTGCAAATCGAAGCACTTGACCTAAACTTTCTGATAAGGCCAAATTCACATAATTTTGGTACTGTTAGAAATTTTTTTATGTTGCAAGAGCTATTTGCTTGGTTTTGATGTTTTCCAAATCGACTTCTTCGATCTTTCTGGTCTTTTGAGTGATTGCTTATGTGTGGTTACTATTGCTTGATTACGATAGATTGACCGGAGTGTGACGAGTAGAGCTATCAAGATTTTTTAGTGCGAATCATCTTCATCAACATTGCAGGCAAGTTCACACTTTGATCATATCCCTTTCATACCCAGTTTTATGCATTAGTTTCACCCTCAAACATTGCATGAGTAGGATTGATAACATGTGGGTATTGGGAAGTAGTTGATGAGGTAGGAACCTATTGCCCTGCATTCAAACCTTGGGAGTTACTTTTACGTTATGCTTACATTGCCATGCTATGCTCGTAGACGTGGATTGGGTTTTTGAGAGTATTCATGACAGATGTGAGATTGTTAATTAATGGTTTACTTAAGGTGGCAACTTAAACACACATCTGGGTGGATTGAGGCACCTGGGTATTCCAGGATTGCCTGTCTAGGCACCTGGGTAGACCAGGATTGCCATTTTTTTATGGACCGCCACCCAGGCTCAAAGGGATCATGAGATTATTCATACTAGAAACTTTCGTGTGCAACCACAAGCTATTATGGGCTCTAGCATAGTTGATTAAGTCGTGCAAACTCTTACAGGGTAGACTAGCAGATGTAGGGGAAAGTAGGTGTAACGGTCTATCCATCATAAGGTGCTAGCGCTTCTGAAAGACTATGTCTCGGTCATCCGTTTCTCAAACACCATGTAGTGCGAGAAACCAAACAGAGGCGATCGAGTCTTGTGGGGAAAAGTGCGCAAACCTCTGCAGAGTGTATAAACTAATCATAGTTAGCTGTGTCCCTGGTTATGGATGTTTTGAGTATCTAGTACCTAGATTATCATGTGAATCTCATCATGTTACTTTAAATGAATATTGTTGGGTTTTAATGATGATGCTTAATTGGGATTGAGAATGCGGTCAACCATTCTCAATGTTTAACAACCACCATGATAGTTAAATAAATTTATTCCTTTGCAGTAGGGAAAAATTGGCTTTTCGCAAAAACCTTATGTAGCGACCCGACCCGAATGGATCAAGTGCTCTGTGCTCAGGTGTCATCCCTGGATCAGTAATGCTGACACCACACAGTACATCGAAGGATTTATAGCAGAGTGGCAATCACACACTTATTACATCGTTGTCTCAAAGAGAACTTATTACAATAAATATGGCTTAAGGCCATCTAGCGTCGATAACAGTGGAAGACTTGGAAGATAAATGGGTCCATCAACTCCAACGGCATCACTGAGTATAGAACCACGACCTAAAAACACCTTACTCGTCGTCTGAAAAGTCTGCAACATGAAAAGTTGCAGCCCGAAAACGGGTCAGCACATGGAATATGCTAGCAAAGTAACACATAGAGAGTAATGGAATGAAACAGCTATACTATATGCATATATGGCTGGTGGAAAGCTCTATGGTTACAGTTTTGCGTAAAGCCAGTTTTTCCCTACTGCAAAGGAATAAATTTATTTAACTATCATGGTGGTTGTGAAACATTGAGAATGGTTGACAGCATCCTCAATCCCAATTAAGTGAACAATTAAAACCCAACAACATTAATTAGAAGTAACATGTTGAGATTCACATGATATTCAAGTACTAGATACTCAAGTTGTCCATAACCGGGGACACGGCTAATCATGATTAGTTTGTACACTCTGCAGAGGTTGCGCACTTTTCCCCACATGACTCGATCGCCTCCGTTTGTTTTCTCACACTACACGGTGTTTGAGAAACGGATGACCGAGACATAGTCTTTCAGAAGCGCTAGCACCTTATGATCGGGTAGACTGTACCACCTACAACCCCTACATCTGCTAGTCTACCACTGTAAGAGTTCGCACAACTTAGTCAACTATGCCAGAGCCCATAGTAGCATGCGGCCGCACACGGAAGTTTCTACCATGAATTACCTTATGATCCCTTTGAGCCTGGGTGGCGGTCCAAAATAAAACAGGCAAGTCCCGATAGACATCAGGTGCCTCAATCCACCCAGATGTGTGTTTAAGTGGCCACCTTAGATAAACCATTAAAATTATCAACTCACATCTGTCATGGATATCACTCACCCAATCCACGTCTACTAGCATAGCATGGCATAAATAGCAAACGTAGAAGTAACTCCCAAAGGTTTCATAATAGTACAGGTAATAGGTACTACCTCATCTACTTCCCATCCCACAATTTAATTAGATCCTAATCATGCAATGTGAGAGGATTGATCTAATGCAATAAAACATGGGTTGTATAAAAGGTATGATCAAAGTGTTACTTGCCTTGCTGATGATCCGCGAGACCTAGGGTTTCGAAGTAACAGGCGGCGCAATCCGGGTGATCTATCGCAGACAAACAACAAGCACACAATAAGTACTCATCTAATGCATAGGTAAAACTCGAACAAGAGAACGAACCAGAAGGTTCAACTTAAGAACTCCGGTTGCAAAGAAAGATCGAACCGAACAAAGAAACGGAAAACAAACGGCGGAAGAAAACAACTCGATTCTAGCAAGTTAAATCTAGGTCAAATTTTACCGGGGCAAAAACTTGTTTAAGTTGATTAGACGGAACGGCGGTTTCAAAACAAAACTCCAGGCGCTTGAATCACCTAATTCCGATAAACGAGCGAGAAGATAAACTAGAACGAAGATCGGATCTGAGATCGCGATCGGAAAGAACGCGGAATAAATCCGACGAAAAGAAAGAGACGAACGGTTAAACGAACGGATGTTCATTAACCTAGAAGAATCCGGTGATCACGTTCGTTAGGACGAATGGTCCGGCGAACGGTCCAAAGGCAACTAAATCGGAAAAGAAAACGAATCCGATCTAGGGTTTCAGAAGAAAACCGAAACAAAAATCGATCTAGAAAACCGGAACGGTTTAGAGAAGAACCGGAAAGAAAACGAATCGGAAGAGAAGAAAAGAATCGAAACGATTAGAAGAAAACGATCCGAGGAAAAGAGACGCGGGGAAACCTCCGGCGGCGTGGCGTAGGGCGGCGGCGGCGTGGGCAAGGTGCGGCGGCGGCGCTAGGGCACAATGGCGGCGGCGCGGGTGTGGGGTGGCGCGGCGGCGGTGTAGGGCGCGTGGTGGGGTGCGGCTTGGGGCTTGGGGGCTTGGGGTTTGATTTGATGGGTTTAGAGGGGGGTGTTGGGGTATTTATATTGGGGAGGGGAGGGGTTTCTTGGGGTAGGGGACAAGAAAAAGAGTAGGAAAAAGAGTCCTAGAAGAAAAAGGAAAACGGAACAAAGGAAAAAGGGGAGGGGCTAACCGGCCAGAGTCCAAGCCGGACTCGGCTAGAGGCGAGGCGGCGGCCTCCTGTGCCTGGCGCTGGCGCTGGCGCACGCGCGCTGGGGCTGGGGCGCAGCGGCGGCTGGCTGGCTGGGCCTTGGCCCGGCTGGCCTGCGGGATTTTTCTCTTTTTTTTAAACGGTTTCGCGCGCAGAAAAACACAGAAAAGAAAATCTAAACGGGCTCCAAAAATCCTAAAGTAAATTTTCCCCGACTCCTAAAAATGAGCCGAACAAAATGAACTTTACTCCGGACCTAAAATGCAATTTTTGAAAACACGCATTTTTCCCTACCCAAATAAAATGCAAACAAAACTCCGGCAAAACCAAAATTGATCTATTTATTAAATCTTCATTTTTTTTCCTAAATTTGGGAAAGTCATATTATTCCCTCTCTTATATTTTTTATATCGGAAAAATTATTGAAGATGAAATAAATAAATCAAAGGATCCTCTTTTCAAATTCGAGAAAACTCTCAAATATGAAAATAACGAAATCTCCAACTCTCTCCGAAGGTCCTTGAGTTGCGTGAAATTTCTAGGATCGGGCAAAATGCAAGAAAATATAACATGCATGATGATCTAGTGTATAACATTCCAAATTGCAAATTTGGGATGTTACAAACCTATCCCCCTTAAGATGAATCTCGCCCTCGAGATTCGGGTTGGCTAGAAAATAGGTGAGGGTGGTCTTTGAGCAAATCTTCTTCTCTTTCCTAGGTGGCTTCATCCTCTGAATGGTGGTTCCACTATACTTTGCAAAACTTGATAACCTTGCTGCGAGTAACTCTGCCGGCAAACTCGAGAATCTTGACTGGCTTCTCCTCATACGTTAAGTCGTCCTTCAACTGAATCGCTTCGAGTGGCACGGTATCTCTCAGCGGTACCTCCGCCATCTCGGCATGACATTTCTTCAGCTGAGAAACATGGAATACGTCATGAACTCCTGATAGCTCCTCTGGTAATTCCAACTTATAAGCGACTTCTCCCATACGTTGCAAGATCTTATACGGTCCAACTAAACGCGGTGCTAACTTTCCCTTAACTCCAAAGCGCTTAACTCCTCGAAGTGGGGATACTCGAAGATAAACTCTGTCTTCGGTTTCGTAAACTGTCTCCTTGCGTTTAGAATCTGCGTAGCTCTTCTGCCTGGACTGGGCTACCTTGAGCCTATCGCGAATCAACTTAACTTTCTGTTCAGACTCCTTAATCAAATCCGGTCCAAAGAATTGACGGTCTCCAACTTCGTCCCATGACAACGGTGTCCTGCACCTCCTTCCGTATAAAGCTTCGAAAGGTGCCATCTTCAAACTGGTTTGGTAACTGTTGTTATAAGAAAACTCCGCATACGCCAAGTTATCATCCCAACTAGATCCATAATCTAGTGCACAAGCTCTCAGCATATCTTCCAAAATCTGATTGACTCTCTCGGTCTGTCCATCTGTGCGGATGAAAAGCCGTGCTGAACTCTAGTCTGGTTCCTAAAGTTTCATGCAACTGATTCCAAAACTTTGAGGTAAATTGGGTTCCTCTATCTGATACAATACTCCTCGGAACTCCATGCAAACAAATGATCCTAGTCATGTATATCTTCGCCAACTTAGCACTGGTGTAAGTGGTCTTAACTGGAATAAAATGTGCTACCTTTGTCAAACGATCAACTACTACCCATATCGAATCATAGCCTGATTTTGTCCTGGGTAGTCCTGTGATAAAATCCATGCCTATCTTATCCCACTTCCATTTGGGTATCGGCAATGGTTGTAACAATCCTGCTGGCTTCTGATGCTCTGCCTTTACTCTCTGACATATGTCACAAACTGCTACATATGCTGCAATATCCTTCTTCATTCCGGTCCACCAGAATGTTTCCTTCAAATCCAAATACATCTTGGTATTCCCTGGGTGAATCGAATACGGTGAATCATGTGCCTCTTGCAAAATCAACTTCCTGATCTCCGGGTCATTTGGCACATAAACACGGTCTTCAAACCATAGGGTGTCGTGCTCATCCTCACGAAATCCTTTTGCTTTTCCTTCGCTCAATTTCTCTTTTATAGCAGCAATCTCCTTGTCAGATTTCTGAGCTTCTCTGATTTTATCCATCAATGTTGACTGAATCTCCAATGCTGCTACATAGCCTCTCGGAACTATTTCCAAACATAGCTCACGAAGGTTTTCTGCTAACTCCTTTGGTACTTCTCCCGTCACTAGGGTATTGACATGGCTCTTTCGGCTCAATGCATCGGCTACTACATTAGCTTTTCCGGGATGGTAATGCAATCTCATGTCATAATCCTTGATGAGCTCCAACCATCTCCTTTGTCGGAGGTTCAACTCCTTCTGAGTGAAAATGTACTTCAAACTCTTGTGATCCGTGTACACCTCACAATGATTTCCAATGAGGAAATGTCTCCACGTTTTCAACGCATGCACTACGGCTACTAACTCCAAATCATGCGTGGCATAATTCAACTCATGAGGCTTCAGTTGTCGTGAAGCATACGAAACAACTCTTCCTTCCTGCATAAGCACTGCTCCAAGTCCTCGACGTGAAGCGTCACAATACACCTCATAATCCTTGGTCTGATCTGGCAAAATCAATACTGGTGAGGTGACCAAACGTTTCTTCAACTCCTGGAAACTAGCATCACACTCCTCAGTCCATTTGAACTTAGTATCCTTCTTCAACAACTCCGTCATAGGCTTCGCAATCTTTGAGAAATTCTCAATGAATCTCCGGTAGTTTCCGGCGAGTCCAAGAAAACTTCGGATCTCTCCAACTGTTGTTGGTGCTTCCCATTCGGTTATGGTCTCAACCTTTTGTGTGGTCCACTGCTATACCTTCTCCAGATATAACGTGTCCGAGGAATCCAACTTCCTTCAACCAAAACTCACATTTGCTGAATTTGGCATATAACTGATGTTCCCTTAGTTTCTCCAAAACCAAACACAAATGTTCCTTATTCTCCTCTTCATTCTTTGAATAAACCAGGATGTCATCAATGAACACTACGACGAACTTATCCAAAAACTCCATAAACACTTTGTTCATCAGGTTCATAAAATAGGCAGGTGCGTTAGTCAATCCAAATGACATAACGGTATACTTATACAGTCCATATCTCGTGGTGAATGTTGTCTTAGGTATGTCCTGCTCTCGAATCTTCAATTGATGGTACCCTGATCGCAAATCGATCTTGGAAAACACTTTAGCTCCTTGCAACCGATCAAACAGATCGTTGATCATTGGTAGTGGGTACTTGTTCTTGATGGTTACTTCATTCAATCCCCGATAATCTACAACCATCCTTAATGATCCATCCTTCTTTTCCACTAGAAGTACGGGTGATCCCCAAGGCGAAGAACTTGGGCGAATGTAACCTTTATCCAATAACTCCTTAATCTGATTCTTAATTTCCACCAAATTCTTTGTTGGCATCCGGTACGGTCGCTTCGATATTGGGCATGTACCTGGCAATAACTCAATCAAAAACTCAATGTCTCTATCCGGTGGCATGCCTAGTAATTCCTCAGGAAATACATCAGGAAAATCCTTT
Source organism: Triticum aestivum (assembly GCF_018294505.1). Lineage (NCBI taxonomy): Eukaryota > Viridiplantae > Streptophyta > Magnoliopsida > Poales > Poaceae > Triticum > Triticum aestivum. The sequence continues at coordinate 558,050,163 of NC_057812.1, read as the reverse complement.
ACCACTGGTACTTCTTCTTGCACAACTCCTGTTAAGCAGTTCTCTTGTGTCCTGTTTGGCACATGCCGGGATACATACTTGATCCTTCTTCCTTCTGGTGTGGTAAGCAAAATTGTCTTACTAGCACAATCGATGTTTCCTCCATACATCGACAGCCAATCCATATCAAGAATCACATCCAGACCTTGGGATTCTAGAATTATTAAATCCGTTGGGAAAACATGCCTTCCTATACTTAATGGCACTTGAAAACATCCTTGTCTGGCCATGTACTCTACTCCTGGTGAGCTTACTAGCATAGGTGTTTTAAGAGCTTGGGTTGGAGGCATCTGAGGGTTTAGAAGAGATGATATTTAAGAATAGAGGGAGGTCTAAAGGGAAAACACTACCCTAATGCACATGAGCAAATGCACACAAAATCACTTCATTCAATCAACAAGGGCTTACAAACGATCTAACTATCGCAAAGTGCTCGAACTAATGTTTACATGGGGGAATACTACTACTTTTTGGTGGTCATCTAGAAATTTGAACTGGTGGAAGACTCCATGATATCTTCTCCAGCTTCGTCTTCAAAGTCGGGTTCACTTGGATCCGAATCGGTGTCGTCGATGATGATGTAGTTGTCCGGACATGCGACGTACTTGTCCTCCTCCTTGGATGCTAACTTCCTCTTGAGTCCTTCAATCTCCTGCTTAAGATCGCCATTGTGTCTCGCTAGAGCTATGATCTCGTCCATGTAGTCCTTGCGTGTAGACTTCAGTTCTCCTTCTAACTCGATGATCCTTGCCTTCGCATTCTTCGATGCTATCATATCATTGCACATCTGGATCTCGTGGCGTCGAATGTGCTGGTTTAACTCCTGGATGAAAGATGCAATGGATCTATCCTTCTTGGTGCTGACTAACTCCCATTGTTCATCTCGGCGTCCGCAAATCTGGTAGATAGTGTCCTTGAGGTCTTCTTGATAAACTTCTCCAATGCGTCCTATGGTGATAAGAGCTGCCATGCTCCTTCCCAGACTCCAGGTTGGTGCATTGAAAACACTATCTATAGGCTTCGTGATTGGCGCGAATGTCCTTCCCGGAACGTGAGCTTGAATCTTCCAGCGCTCCTCTTCAGGCAGAGTGGCGTTGAAGGTTCCCGTGAAGCTTGGTAATCCAATGTTCAGGTACTTGGTGACTTCCTTCAGGTGAAATCCAAAAGGTGTGCCTTCATCCGGTTGAGCGTACTTAATCTTCGCGTTCGTCATCCTAATAGAGTAGAAAAGATGAGGAGTTAGAAAATGAGAAGAGAAGGGTAATCTATGGCTTTAACTTAGTGGTCGTGTCCTACAGTCAGCGTGTGCTCTGATACCATTCTCTGTAGCGACCCGACCCGAATGGATCAAGTGCTCTGTGCTTAGGTGTCATCCCTAGATCAGTAATGCTGACACCACACAGTACATCGAAGGATTTATAGCAGAGTGGCAATCACACACTTATTACATCGTTGTCTCAAAGAGAACTTATTACAATAAATATGGCTTAAGGCCATCTAGTGTCGATAACAGCGGAAGACTTGGAAGATAAATGGGTCCATCAACTCCAACGGCATCACTGAGTATAGAACCACGACCTAAAACACCTTACTCGTCGTCTGAAAAGTCTGCAACATGAAAGTTGCAGCCCGAAAACGGGTCAGCACATGGAATATGCTGGCAAAGTAACACATAGAGAGTAATGGAATGAAACAGCTATACTATATGCATATATGGCTGGTGGAAAGCTCTATGGTTACAGTTTTGCGTAAAGCCAGTTTTTCCCTACTGCAAAGGAATAAATTTATTTAACTATCATGGTGGTTGTGAAACATTGAGAATGGTTGACAGCATTCTCAATCCCAATTAAGTGAACAATTAAAACCCAACAACATTAATTAGAAGTAACATGTTGAGATTCACATGATATTCAAGTACTAGATACTCAAGTTGTCCATAACCGGGGACACGGCTAATCATGATTAGTTTGTACACTCTGCAGAGGTTTGCGCACTTTTCCCCACATGACTCGATCGCCTCCGTTTGTTTTCTCGCACTACATGGTGTTTGAGAAACGGATGACCGAGACATAGTCTTTCAGAAGCGCTAGCACCTTACATGTGGGGTAGACCGTACCACCTACAACCCCTACATCTGCTAGTCCACCCCGTAAGAGTTCGCACAACTTAGTCAACTATGCCAGAGCCCATAGTAGCATGTGGCTGCACACGGAAGTTTCTAGCATGAATTATCTTATGATCCCTTTGAGCCTGGGTGGCGGTCCAAAATAAAACAGGCAAGTCCTGATAGACATCAGGTGCCTCAATCCACCCAGATGTGTGTTTAAGTTGCCACCTTAGATAAACCATTAAATTATCAACTCACATCTGTCATGGATATCACTCACCCAATCCACGTCTACTAGCATAGCATGGCATAATAAGCAAACGTAGAAGTAACTCCCAAAGGTTTCATAATAATACAGGTAATAGGTACTACCTCATCTACTTCCCATCCCTCAATTTAATTAGATCCTAATCATGCAATGTGAGAGGATTGATCTAATGCAATAAAACATGGGTTGTAGAAAAGGTATGATCAAAGTGTTACTTGCCTTGCTGATGATCCGCGAGACCTAGGGTTTCGAAGTAACAGGCGGCGCAATCCGGGTGATCTATCGCAGACAAACAACAAGCACACAATAAGTACTCATCTAATGCACAGGTAAAACTCGAACAAGAGAACGAACCAGAAGGTTCAACTTAAGAACTCCGGTTGCAAAGAAAGAACGAACCGAACAAAGAAACGGAAAACAAACGGCGGAAGAAAACAACTCGGTTCTAGCAAGTTAAATCTAGGTCAAATTTTACCGGGGCAAAAACTTGTTTAAGTTGATTAGACGGAACGGCGGTTTCGAAATGAAACTCCAGGCGCTTGAATCACCTGATTCCGATAAACGAGCGAGAAGATAAACTAGAACGAAGATCGGATCTGAGATCGCGATCGGAAAGAACGCGGAATAAATCCGACGAAAAGAAAGAGACGAACGGTTAAACGAACGGACGTTCGTTAACCTAGAAGAATCCGGTGATCACGTTCGTTAGGACGAACGGTCCGGCGAACGGTCCAAAGGCAACTAAATTGGAAAAGAAAACGAATCCGATCTAGGGTTTCGGAAGAAAACCGAAACAAAAATCGATCTAGAAAACCGGAACGGTTTAGAGAAGAACCGGAAAGAAAACGAATCAAAAGAGAAGAAAAGAATCGGAACGATTAGAAGAAAACGATCTGAGGAAAAGAGACACGGGGCAACCTCCGGCGGCGTGGCGTAGGGCGGCGGCGGCGTGGGCAAGGTGCGGCGGCGGCGCTAGGGCACAAAGGCGGCGGCGCGGGTGTGGGGTGGCGCGGCGGTGGTGTAGGGCGCGGGGTGGGGTGCGGCTTGGGGCTTGGGGGCTTGGGGTTTGATTTGATGGGTTTAGAGGGGGGGTGTTGGGGTATTTATATTGGGGAGGGGAGGGGTTTCTTGGGGTAGGGGACAAGAAAAAGAGTAGGAAAAAGAGTCCTAGAAGAAAAAGGAAAACGGAACAAAGGAAAATGGGGAGGGGCTAACCGGCCAGAGTCCAAGACGGACTCGGCTAGAGGCGAGGCGGCGGCCTCCTGCGCCTGGCGCTGGCGCTGGCGCACGCGCGCTGGGGCTGGGGCGCAGCGGCGGCTGGCTGGCTGGGCCTTGGCCCGGCTGGCCTGCGGATTTTTCTCTTTTTTTAAACGGTTTCGCGCGCAGAAAAACACAGAAAAGAAAATCTAAACGGGCTCCAAAAATCCTAAAGTAAATTTTCCCCGACTCCTAAAAATGAGCCGAACAAAATAAACTTTACTCCGGACCTAAAATGCAATTTTTGAAAACACACATTTTTTCCTACCCAAATAAAATGCAAACAAAACTCCGGCAAAACCAAAATTGATCTATTTATTAAATCTTCATTTTTTTCCTAAATTTGGGAAAGTCATATTATTCCCTCTCTTATATTTTTGATATCAGAAAAATTCTTGAAGATGAAATAAATAAATCAAAGGATCCTCTTTTCAAATTCGAGAAAACTCTCAAATATGAAAATAATGAAATCTCCAACTCTCTCCGAAGGTCCTTGAGTTGCGTGAAATTTCTAGGATCGGGCAAAATGCAAGAAAATATGACATGCATGATGATCTAGTGTATAACATTCCAAATTGCAAATTTGGGATGTTACACCTTATAACCGTAGAGCTTTTCCACCAGCCATATATGCATGTAGTGATAGCCATTATTCATCATTGCTCTAGAGTGTGAATTTGCCAGTACATTCAATGTATTGACCCTTTGTGGCTGCAACGTCTCATGTTGCAGGAATCTTACGACGAGTAAGTGATACGTTAGGGTTACGATTTCTACACTCAACTTTGCCGTTGGTGTTGATGGGAATCCACAACCTTTGTTACTTCCACCATTTGGATTGAGGTAATATTATTTACGTTATTTTATACATGTGATTTACCTCTGTTATAAATCCTCGAGTACTGTGTGTGTCAGCATACCGATCCAGGGATGACACTTAAGCACAGAGACTTGACCGTCTTAGGTCGGGTCGCTACAAGATGGTATCAGAGCACAAGTTTACTGTAGGACGTGACCCTAGAAAATGGCAAGCCCATAGCAAAGATTTTTCTCTACAACTTTCCCTTTTGAAAAGATCTTTTACCTCTCTTCTCTTCTGAGCTTATTCAAAAATTCCCTTTAGTGAGACCATACCCCTTCCCCTTTTGACCACACGAAGATTCGACTGATGAGACCACTCCAAGAAGTACAAGATATCGGATAACCGAGACCATTCAGAATGAAGAGGATTTTACCATACGTTATGATAATGGAAACTACAACAGTTGAAGACTGAAGACAAGGATAATTTGAAGGCTCTAAAGAATTCCCAGATTTGTATGACCTAGGAAGGCTGCCCTTATGGAACTTGGCAGACTATGGAAGTTGTCAATACCCGAGATCAAGGTGTATCGGATAAAGACTGAAACAAGGAGCATGAGAACTCGAAGTTTTGTCAAAGAAAATCCTAAGGCAGGAGATATCAACTATGGAATGATAGCTTGAGGAAATGACAAGAGCAGAAACCCAGCTATCCATGATGTTATGGCCCGCTTATGCTATTGTCACCGTGCTGAGTTAAGCATGCATATGCATGGAAGGATTGGATGGTAGAAGGCTGATGGAGCATCTATCAACAAGAGGTGAAGTTTTAACCTTAGCTAAGTGTATCACCAGGATCTGGAGTGTTACATCAAGAAGTTAACATGGACCTACAAGAAGCAGTATTTTGACAAGGAAGTATTTCATGAGGAACTCAGGACCCTGAAGATGAAGAGTAGCCAAGCTGGAGGAGCAAAACCTCGAGAAACCGAAGATTTGTCAGGAACTAGAACATGGTTCATGCCAAGGATGTTGAAACCTAGAAGTTTGAAATACAACTCTAGAATATTAAAGGATGTCACGTCAATAGAGATGATCTGGCAAAAGAACTTGAGAAGACAAGCATGATCGGAAGAAGCCATTGGAGGCATGAACAAGGCTTGAAGAGTTTGGAGACATAGAAGATTTATTGACCTTTAGAAGACCAAACCCCTGTTATATACCTACGTTAGATGCGATGTTTGTGAGCTGTCATTTGTTTGATGTTTTTCCCGACAACCACAAATAAAATATGTCTTTTCAAAACTTTTGTTTGTATTGTGTGTATCCATCTATATCTCTCTTATCTCACCCCAAAACCCTTGGACCCAATAGAGGATGAATGGAGATGAGCTTGTATTTTCTAGACCGATGAGTCAATTGGAGACGGACCAATGGATTCAGAACATGGAGGATCACATGAAGAATAACCTTATAGTCGGAAAGGATATGACCCAGCATGCTCTTCAGTGCTTTGAAAGAGGTGCTGCTACTTGGTGGAGGATGTACCAAACCATAAATGGATGGAAAGGAGTAACCACTTGGAGAGAATTTAAGTTGACTCTGCCAAAGTCTCGGCTTGTGTCCCAGAAGTTGAAACCTTATGGAAGGGATATGAAGAAACCTTGTGCATGCAAGATTTGTGGAGAAATAGGACACACCCATAAGGAACACAAGGATGAATGCCCTAACTGTGAAGGAAGTCACCCATTTGAAGAATGCCCAATTAGGCAGATTACTTGTTTCTTGTGTGAAGGGACTACCCACTATCCTGCTCAGCGTCACATTTACCCCATGGTACAATGAACCATCCAGCAAAAGAAAGAAGTAATGAAAGGAGCCCTCATGGAAATTTTAGAAGAAGTTGTGATGAAGGAAGAGATGGAGGACACGCCTAAAGAAGACCCGAGTAAACCCTGCACTAAGTCTTGCTATTCATGTGGAGAAGAAGGACACATCTCCCAAAATTGTTTGAATGGGGATCTAGTATAATTCCCGATAGAGGAAGTAGAATATGACCCACAAGAAATAGAAGCCCTGATTGGAATGGAAAAGTCCAGGAAGAGAAACCGATTGGAGCCCAGGAGGAACCTGAGTCATATCACCTGTTACAGGTACAAGGAGTCAGGGCACTACCTCAACAGTTTCCCAAAAACGAAACCTCGATACTTGCCAGAAGTAATATGTTTTAGTTGTAATGGAGCAGGGCACTTTGCCAGAGAATGCCCTAAGGAGAAGGAAACTTGTGTTAGATAGTTGAGTTTGCAACAAAAGAAATGGAGTAGTAGAAGTGAGAACATTTTCTTTTATATTAAGGTGTTGAGTTGAGACATGTAATGGAAAAGCAAGAGATTGTAATCATTGGAGAATCAATAAAGTTAGCATCATTGGTAAAGATTTGGATTTTATGAGTTGTTACTCTATGAAGAAGGATTTTGGCCATTCTGAGGATATGAGAAGTATGGTCTATGGAAGATTTGTGCATTTTAACCCTGTAAGAACCGTTGACCCCTGGAAAAGATAAGGATACTCCACTGAGTGGATTTCAGACAAAATGAATACAAGTTTTGTCTCGATATGTGTGATACCCCAAGAGTGTGTGGGATGAAGTTGGAGACCGTCAGTTGTTTGGACCAAATGTGATCAAGGAGTCAGAAGAGAATGTTAAGTTGATTCGAGATAGACTGAAGGTAGCTCAATCCAGGCAGAAGAGTTATGTAGACTCGAAAACTCAAGGAGGTAGTCTATGAAATTGGAGACAGAGCATGTCTTCGTGTGTCCCCTCTGCGAGGAGTTAAACGATTTGGAGTTAAGGGAAAGTTAGCCCCGAGATTTGTAGGACCATACCAAGTTTTGGAGCATATGGGAGAAGTGGCCAACAAGTTGGAGTCACCCGAAGGACTGTCAGGAGTTCAAGATGTGTTTCACGTTTACTAGTTGAAGAAGTCCATGTAGATATGGCCAATATTCCCCTGTAAGGACGCTTGACCCTGGAAAGGATAATGATGTTCCACAAAGTGGAATATGGACTTCATAAGTATAAGTTTTTATTTCGGTATGTGGGATATCCCACGAGGATGAATAGATAAATTACTATTGGATATAAAGGAGGTATGATGTCGGAAATATGGATCAATGGAAACTCCATGATGAGTCCGAGTAATCATGTCCTAGTTTGGTGCCAATAGAAGGAAGGAAGACAGTACAATTGGATGGATTTAAGAATACTAGGAAGTTGGAAGTTGGAATAATGATCAGTTGCCCGATGATAAGTTCAAGGACTACAAGTGATGAGATGGGCCATAACCCACAGGCCCCAGGACCTGCCAAGAAGCAAGCACACTCTTGTTGAAGGAACAACCCTGGAAGAAGTTATGATTTTATCGATAGACGATTTTATAGGAGTAACGCAAAACCTGAGAGTTGTGAAGGAACGATAGATGTTTGTTTGGCTTGCAGAATCAATGGATTATTCCGAACGCAGTTCGTGGACAAGAGAAATTCTGCAATGCTTGTGTGGATGACCAAGTGTTAGAACGCGAGATTCGCTAAACCGTATACAAGGTAATGATTTGGGTGCGGGATGGATTGATCACCATACCGACTTACTCTTATTATTCGCCTTGCTATGTGGGATGGTAAATCTGAGTGACTTACCTATAGTAAAGAGACGACGATCAAAACCCTGTTTAAACTTAGAATGGTATAAGTATTTTTCCCTTGTACACGGCAGTTGTTGCCAACCATAGGTTATACCGTGAGGTTCAACCCAGACCCATTTCCTGCAGGAGAAACCCTAAATTGTTGAACACCATGAGAGATATCGATAGTTGATTAGTATTGGCGCCAGACCCGTCATTCTAAATTTTGGAATGTTATAATAAATAGATAGATTGATTGATTGTTTGATTGTTGTGTGATTGATTGAGTGAAATTCGAAACTTTTTGAAAGTTAAATGAGAGGGAATAAAAGGACTTTCCCAAACTTTCATTTTGCATTTATGATCTCCGGGAATTCAAATTCTTTTCACCACAAAATCTCGGAGAGAAGATGACATGACTTCTTCCATTTATTTAAATGAAAAGGGGTGTTGAAAATAATTTTGAAAATATTCCAAATTCTGAAACTTTATGCAACTCAATGATTTTCATGAGAGAAGATAATATGACTTCTTCAAATTATATGAAATATGAGTTGGGAGTTTCAAAAGAATTAAATTCAAAGTTCTTTTGAATTTATTTTCAATTTGGAGTTATTTGAGTTTTATTCAAATTATTTTTCTCCAAAAATAAAGTATATGGAAAATAGGGTAACATGATTCCCTACATTAGAAAATTGGAAAAAAATTAATTTGAAATCATTTTGGTATTTTTAAAATGATTTTTATTGGATTTTAATAGAGGAGTAGCACTCTTTGAATTATTTGAATTATTTTGGATTTTATTTGGCATTATAAAAATGTTCATGTCGTAATAATTTTTTTTCTAAAAATTTTGATATATTATATGCATATATATTATTTTTATTTTTGCCGTTATTATTTTATTTGTCTGGAAAATGTTTAAAAAAATTATTCCACCGACTGGGCCGGCCCAAGTCGCTAGCCCAGCCCGCGCCGCCATCGTCTTCCCCGCCGTCTCGGATCGGGACTTCCCCAAAGTCCGGTGCCGCCACGGCACCGTCGCCCCTCGCCCAAGTCGGTCGCCGCCCCTTTAATAGCGCTGCCCGGACCCCCTCTCTCTCCTCATCTTGCCGCATCTCGCCGCGCCTGCCGCCGCTTCTCGCCGTGACCGTCGCCGCCCCGCGTCGCCGCCGATGCATCTTGTCGCCGCCCCGCGCCGCTAGCTGCCGCCTCTGCTGCTCGCTGCCCCGCCCTGCAGCCCCACTCTGCCGCCATCGCCACCACCCCGCCTTGCCGGAGTTGGCCGCCGTCGCCGAAGCCGCCGTTGTCCGCCTCACCGCGGCAAACATCGCCGCTGCTGGACTCGCTAACTGCCGCCAGCGGTTTTCGATGGAAAACTGTCACGAACCGGTAAAACCACCACCCGGTTTTTTTCCGGTTTTTATTAGGCATGTCTTAAAAAAACGATCGGTATGCTCTAATTAGCGGACGTTTTCTGTTTAGGCCTTTGTAGTGGACGAATTCGTCACTTATGTTTCTATAGCGGACGTTCGTCGGTTAAGTTTTTCTTTTTCCTGTTTTATTTAGGATATGGACCTCTTCGTAATTAAAGTTTTTACCGAATAGTCCCTGTTCTTCAAACGGTCATAACTTGTACACCGTTTGTCCAAATTCCACGAAACCAACGCCCACTTCTTCGTTATGATCTCCTCTATCCAGTAATCCAACTCAAACTTGTTTTTGAAAAGTTTAAAATTTGAATTAGATCAGATTTGAATTCAAACTTCGTTTGATCATAACTTGAGTTTCGTAACTCCGTTTGAGTTGATTCTTTTTGCAAATCGAAGCTCTTGTCCTAAACTTTCTGATAAGGCCAAATTCACATAATTTTGGTACTGTTAGAAATTGTTTTATGTTGCAAGAGCTATTTGCTTGGTTTTGATGTTTTCCGAATCGACTTCTTCGATCTTTCTGGTCTTTTGAGTGATTTCTTATGTGTGGTTACTATTGCTTGATTACGATAGATTGACCGGAGTGTGACGAGTAGAGCTATCAAGATTTTTGAGTGCGAATCATCTTCATCAACATTGCAGGCAAGTTCACACTTTGATCATATCCCTTTCATACCCAGTTTTATGCATTAGTTTCACCCTCAAACATTGCATGAGTAGGATTGATAACATGTGGGTATTGGGAAGTAGTTGATGAGGTAGGAACCTATTGCCCTGCATTCAAACCTTGGGAGTTACTTTTACATTATGCTTACATTGCCATGCTATGCTCGTAGACGTGGATTGGGTTTTTGAGAGTATTCATGACAGATGTGAGATTGTTAATTAATGGTTTACTTAAGGTGGCAACTTAAACACACATCTGGGTGGATTGACGCACCTGGGTATTCCAGGATTGCCTGTCTAGGCACCTGGGTAGACCAGGATTTCCTTTTTTTATGGACCGCCACCCAGGCTCAAAGGGATCATGAGATTATTCATACTAGAAACTTCCGTGTGCAGCCACAAGCTATTATGGGCTCTAGCATAGTTGATTAAGTCGTGCGAACTCTTACAGGGTAGACTAGAAGATGTAGGGGAAAGTAGGTGTAACGGTCTATCCATCGTAAGGTGCTAGCGCTTCTGAAAGACTATGTCTCAGTCATCCGTTTCTCAAACACCATGTAGTGCGAGAAACCAAATGGAGGCGATCGAGTCTTGTGGGGAAAAGTGCGCAAACCTCTGCAGAGTGTATAAACTAATCATGGTTAGCCGTGTCCCCGGTTATGGACGTTTTGAGTATCTAGTACCTGGATTATCATGTGAATCTCATCACGTTACTTGAAATGAATATTGTTGGGTTTTAATGACGATGCTTAATTGGGATTGAGAATGCTATCAACCATTCTCAATGTTTAACAACCACCATGCTAGTTAAATAAAATTTATTCCTTTGCAGTAGGGAAAAATTGGCTTTTCACAAAAACCTTATAACCGTAGAGCTTTTCCACCAGCCATATATGCATGTAGTGATAGCCATTATTCATCATTGCTCTACAGTGTGAATTTGCCAGTACATTCAATGTACTGACCCTTTGTGGCTGCAACGTCTCATGTTGCAGGAATCTTACGATGAGTAAGTGATACGTTAGGGTTACGATTTCTACACTCAACTTCGCCGTTGGTGTTGATGGGAATCCACAACCTTTGTTACTTCCGCTATTTGGATTGAGGTAATATTATTTACGTTATTTTATACATGTGATTTACCTCTGTTATAAATCCTCAAGTACTGTGTGTGTCAGCATACCGATCCAGGGATGACACTTAAGCACAGAGACTTGACCGTCTGAGGTCGGGTCGCTACAGTCACCTCCATAAACGAGAAACATATCCTTAGTCCTTTTCAGGTATTTTAGTATGTTCTTGACCGCTGTCCAGTGATCCACTCCTGGATTACTTTGGTACCTCCCTACTAAACTGATAGCAAGGCACACATCAGGTCTGGTACACAGCATTGCATGCATGATAGAACCTATGGCTGAAGCATAGGGAATGACTTTCATTTTCTCTCTATCTTCTGCAGTGGTCGGGCATTGAGTCTGACTCAACTTCACACCTTGTAACACAGGCAAAAACACTTTCTTTGCCTGATCCATTTTGAACTTCTTCAAAACTTTATCAAGGTATGTGCTTTGTGAAAGTCCAATTAAGCGTCTTGATGTATCTCTATAGATCCTGATGCGCAATATATAAGCAGCTTCACCGAGGTCCTCCATTGAAAAATTCTTATTCAAGTATCCTTTTATGCTATTCAGAAATTCAGTATCATTTCGGATCAATAATATCATAAATGCTACGGAGCTCCCACTCACTTTCTTGTAAATACAGGCTTCTCCAAAAGTCTGTATAAAACCATATGCTTTGATCACACTATCAAAGCGTATATTCCAACTCCGAGAGGCTTGCACCAGTCCATAAATGGATCATTGGAGCTTGCATACTTTGTTAGCACCTTTTGGATCGACAAAACCTTCTGGTTGCATCATATACAACTCTTCTTTAAGATATCCATTAAGGAATGCAGTTTTGACATCCATTTGCCAAATTTCATAATCATAAAATGCGGCAATTGCTAACATGATTCGGACGGACTTAAGCATCGCTACGGGTGAGAAGGTCTCATCGTAGTCAACGCCTTGAACTTGTCGAAAACCTTTTGCAACAAGTCGAGCTTTGTAGACAGTAACATTACCTTTAGCGTCAGTCTTCTTCTTGAAGATCCATTTATTCTCTATGGCCTGCCGATCATCGGGCAAGTCAACCAAAGTCCACACTTTGTTCTCATACATGGATCCCATCTCAGATTTCATGGCCTCAAGCCATTTTGCGGAGTCTGGGCTCATCATCGCTTCCTCATAGTTCGTAGGTTCGTCATGGTCAAGTAACATGACCTCCAGAACAGGATTACCGTACCATTCTGGCGCGGATCTTACTCTGGTTGACCTACGAGGTTCGGTAGTAACTTGATCAGAAATTCATGATCATCATCATTAGCTTCCTCACTTACTAGTGTAGGGATCACTGGAACTGATTTCAGTGATGAACTACTTTCCAACAAGGGAGTAGGTACAATTAGCTCATCAAGTTCTACTTTCCTCCCACTCACTTCTTTCGAGAGAAACTCCTTATCTAGAAAGGATCCATTCTTAGCAACGAGTATCTTGCCTTCGGATCTGTGATAGAAGGTGTACCCAACAGTCTCCTTTAGGTATCCTATGAAGACACATTTCTTCGATTTGGGTTTGAGCTTATCAGGTTGAAGCTTTTTCACGTAAGCATCGCAGCCCCAAACTTTAAGAAACGACAACTTGGGTTTCTTGCCAAACAACAGTTCATAAGGTGTCGTCTCAACAGATTTAGATGGTGCCCTACTTAACGTGAATGCAGTCATCTCTAAAGCATAACCCCAAAATGATAGTGGTGAATCAGTAAGAGACATCATAGATCACACCATATCTAGTAAAGTATGATTACGACGTTTGGACACACCATTACGTTGTGGTGTTCTAGGTGGCGTGAGTTGCGAAACTATTCCACATTGTGTCAAATGAAGACCAAACTCGTAACTCAAATGTTCTCCTCCACGATCAGATCGTAGAAAGTTTATTTTCTTGTTATGATGATTTTCCACTTCACTCTGAAATTCTTTGAACTTTTCAAATGTTTCAGACTTATGTTTCATTAAGTAGATATATCCATATTTGCTCAAATCATCTGTGAAGGTGAGAAAATAACGATATCCACCACGAGCCTCAATGTTCATTGGTCCACATACATCAGTATGTATGTGATGACCCACAAGTATAGGGGATCTATTGTATTCCTTTCGATAAGTAAGAGTGTCGAACCCAACGAGGAGCAGAAGGAAATGATAAGCGGTTTCCAGCAAGGTATTCTCTGCAAGCACTGAAATTATCGGTAACAGATAGTTTTGTGATAAGATAATTTGTAACGGGTAACAAGTAATGAAAGTAAATAAGGTGCAGCAAGATGGACCAATCCTTTTTGTAGCAAAGGACAAGCCTGGACAAACTCTTATATAGAGAAAAGCGCTCCCGGGGACACATGGGAATTATTGTCAAGCTAGTTTTCATCACGTTCATATGATTCGCGTTCGGTACTTTGATAATTTGATATGTGGGTGGACCGGTGCTTGGGTACTGTTCTTACTTGGACAGGCATCCCACTTATGATTAACCCCTATTGCAAGCATCTGCAACTGCAACAGAAGTGTTAAGGTAAACCTAACCATAGCATGAAACATATGGATCCAGCCCCTTACGAAGCAACGCATAAACTAAGGTTTAAGCTTCTGTCACTCTAGCAACCCATCATCTACTTATTACTTCCCAATGCCCTCCTCTAGGCCCAAACAATGGTGAAGTGTCATGTAGTCGACCTTCACATGACACCACTAGAGGAAAGACAACATACATCTCATCAAAATATCGAACGAATACCAAATTCACATGACTACTAATAGCAAGACTTCTCCCATGTCCTCAGGAACAAACGTAACTACCCACAAAGCATATTTATGTTCATAATCAGAGGGGCATTAATATGCATAATGGATTTGAACATATGATCTTCCACCAAGTAAACCAACTAGCATCAACTACAAGGAGTAATCAACACTACTAGCAGCCCACATGTACCAATCTGAGGGTTGGATACAAAGATTGGATACAAGAGATGAACTAGGGTTTGAGATGAGATGGTGCTACTGAAGATGTTGATGGAGATTGACCCCCTCCCGATGAGAGGATCGTGATGACGATAGTGATGATTTCCCCCTCCAGGAGGGAAGTTTCCCCGGTAGAACAGCTCTGCCGGAGCCCTAGATTGGTTTCGCCAAGGTTCTGCCTCGTGGCAGCGGAGTTTCATCCCTTAAGCTTACTTCTGATTTTTTCCCAGACGAAAGACTTCATATAGCAGAAGATGGGCACCGGAGGCCCTCCAGGGGGCCCACGAGGCAAGGGGCGCACCTAGGGGGTAGGGCGCGCCCCCACCCTCGTGGCCAGGGTGTGGGCCTCCTCTGGTATTTTCTTCGCTCAGTATTTTTTATAAATTCCAAAAATGACTTTCGTGAAGTTTCAGTACTTTTGGAGTTGTGTAGAATAGGTCTCTAATATTTGCTCCTTTTCCAGCCCAGAATTCCAGCTGCCAGCATTCTCCCTCTTCATGTAAAACTTGCAAAATAAGAGAGAATAGGCATAAGTATTGTGACATAATGTGTAATAACAGCCCATAATGCAATAAATATTGATATAAAAGCATGATGCAAAATGGACGTATCAACTCCCCCAAGCTTAGACCTTGCTTGTCCTCAAGTGGAAGCCGATAACGATAAATGTGTCCACATGTTTAGAGATAGAGGTGTCGATAAAATAAAATACGGTCATGAGGGCATCATGATCATTATTATAACAACAACATATATATAGTCATATGATCTCTTATGCTAAAGTAACAATTCAATCACAATTTCAAGTATGAATCATATATTTCATTAAAAACTAACAAACTACAATCTCAGTCATTGAAGCAATTGCAATTTATGATAACATCAGAAAGAGTCAATAAGAGGTTTTCAACAAGTCCACAAACTCAACTATCATTTAGTCTTCCATAATTGCTAACACTCACGCGATATTTATGGTTATGAAGTTTTAGCCGGACACAAAGAAAGATAGGGGCTTATAGTTTTTCCTCCCAACTTGTTACCTCGAGAGTAATGTCAACAATAATAGTTCATGAAAACTCACAACCAATTAGCTATATATATCTGGATCTTTCCAACACATTGTGCTTGCCAAAGGATAAAATATAAAAGGAAAGGTGAAGATCACCATGACTCTTATATAAGGTAGAAGATAAAAGTAAAAGATAGGCCCTTCACAGAGGGAAGCAGAGGTTGTCATGCGCTTTTATGGTTGGATGCACAAAATCTTAATGCAAAAGAACATCACTTTATATTGCCACTTGTGATATGGACCTTTATTATGCAGTCTGTCGCTTTTATTTCTTCCACATCACAAGATCGTATAAAGCTTATTTTCTCCACATTAATAAATCATACATATTTAGAAGGCATTTTTTATTGCATGCACCGATGACAACTTACTTGAAGGATCTTACTCAATCAATAGGTAGGTATGGTGGACTCTCATGGCAAAACTGGGTTTAAGGATATTTGGAAGCACAAGTAGTATTTCTACTTGGTGCAAAGAACTTGGCTAGCATGAGAGGGAAAGGCGAGCTCAACATGCTGGATGATCCATGACAATATGATTTATCTCAGATGTAAGAAAACATAACCCATTATGTTGTCTTCCTTGTCCAACGTCAACTCTTTAGCATGTCATGTTTTAATGAGTGCTCACAATCATAAAAGATGTCCAAGATAGTATATTTATATGTGAAAACCTCTCTTTCTTATTACTTCCTATTAATTGCAACGATGACCAAAACCATGTTTGTCAACTTTCAATGACTTTTATTCATCATACTCTTTATATGTGAAGTCATTACTCTCCATAAGATCCATATGATCTCTTTATTTCTTTTTATTCTTTCTCTTTTATTTTATTCCCTCAAGATCATAGCAGGATAATCAAGCCCTTGACTCAACACTAATCTTTATTATATAGCTCACGGACTCGATTACTGTAACGCCCCAGATGTAACTTTCCATATTTGTATCCAACTCTTGCCGTCTCCGGCGCCAAGTTATATTTATTTCTCGGGTTCGGGTCTTTGTCTCCGTGTGTTGTTTTTCTTTTTCGTGCATCTCTTACCATGTCATCATGTGCCTTGCATTTGCATACATGTTCATCTCATGCATTCGAGCATTTTCCCCGTTGTCCGTTTTGCATTCCGGCGCTTCGTTCTCCTCCGGTGGTCATTTCTAGCTTTCTTTCGTGTTTGGGAATTAAACATTTCCGGATTGGACCGAGACTTGCCAAGCGGCCTTGGTTTACTACCGGTAGACCGCCTGCCAAGTTTCGGGTCATTTGGACTTCGTTTGATAGCCCAACGGTTAACCGAGGGACCGAAAAGGCCTCGTATGTGTTGCAGCCCAACACCCCCCAAATTTGGCCCAAAACCCACCAAACTCTGCCCCATGTCCTAGAGCGTTCGATCACGATCGTGTGGGCGAAAACCGCACCTCATTTGGACTCTCCTAGCTCCACTTATGCCTATTTATACTCCCTCCATTCGGATCTCTTCTTCCCCGTCCGAAACCCTAAAAATCCCCGCGCCGAGCCGGACATGTCCGTCCCGGCCCGGACAACCGCCGCCGCCGCCCGCAGCCACTGAGGGCTCACCACGTGGCAGCCGCGCCTCCACCGCCGCCGCGGCCCGCCAGGCCCGGGGACGGCCCCCGCGAGCCCGCGCCCCCGCGCCTCCTCCTTTCCCCGAGCGCCGCCGCCTTCCGCGCCTCCGGCGACCGGCGCCGCCGCGGGACGCCATCGCCGCCGCCGCACCACCGTGCGCGCCCTTGCCGGCCGGCGCCCGTAGCGCCGCCGGACCACCGCCGCCTCCGCCCGCGGGCCTCCGCGCCACCGCGCCGGGCGCCACCGCCCCGGCGACCACCGGATCCACCCCGGCCGGCCTCCTCCCGCGTCTCCGGCGGCCAAGTTCCGGCCAGCTACAGTGATCCCCGGCATTCCTCGATCCGCGTGCCGATCTGATCTGGATCTGGTCTAGGTTGACCTCTCCCCGAAACCCTAATCTCCCAGATTTTTATGCATTCTTTGACTGCTTATATCTCCGCAACCGTAGCTCCGTTTTGGGCATATGATATATCAAAATCTTCGCCTCGACATGTACATCATTTCATTCCATTGCATCATTTGCATTTGAGGTAATCTTGATACCCAAAATTCTGTTAGAAGGAGGCTTCGTGAGTTAGATTGCAGATCCGTTAGTTCATCATGCACTTTTGTCATTTTTGCCATGTTTAATTCGTGCATGATATGCCTGTGCTCCTTTGGGATGAATTGTTAAGCATTTTTTCTTCTTTCCAGAGGTGTCACCCATGCATTTTTAGGATGTGTGTGTTGTCTTGTGCAAGCTTGCGAAGAGAGGTACCTGAGAATGCAGATTTCAGAGACTTAGTGATTTTCACTAAGTCTGGGATATTTTAGTTCATGATGCTATATGTCCAGCTTGTTTCCTAATGATCCGTGCCTCTTTTGAGGATGATCAGTAAGGGAGTTTTGATATTTATGTTATGCTTTATCCATCCATGTCTTTGTTGGCATATGTGGAGTGCTCTAGGTTGACTCAATCGAGCTCAACTTTTGCTTCGTTGTTAATCTGGGCAGATCGTCAACTTGTTTGCGATTTTGCCGATGCTACCGTTAGTGTTTCATGCATGCTATGCCTTCGTTCTTGCCATGTGTAGCTAGCACTTTGTGCCTTCTTGCTGGTTATATGCTTTCCTTGCAATGACTTGCACCGTAGTGAGTGCATCGAGCTCGTTTACATGCCTTCGTGGGTTAAATTTCAGCATGTCTCAGTTTTCACTAAGTCTGAAAACTGATTGTGTTCGAGCGATGTTCGTGAGCTCGGTAGAGTATTTTGTGAACCCTTTTGGCCCCAGGTCACTTTGGGTGTTTTGTTAAGCTTGATGAGTAGCTCCATGCCATGTTCTTACTTGTCATGTTCAGATTTTCTATCATGTTGTTTTGCTGCTCCGAAGAGAGCATCGTGATCTGAAATTTCAGACTAGTGTTAATTTCACTAAGTCTGGAATCTGTTTTGCATTTGCGTTTTAGACATGCTTGTTTGAACCTCTTAATGGATGAATTGGCCGTGGCTCAGTGCTAGTGTTTTGTCAACCATCTTGTGTACATCACTGCCATGTATTTTGTTTTCATGTTTGGTGGCTGTAGCATGTTCATTTTGTTGCATTTAGATGCCTACTTGCTGTAAATCGCATACCGGTGTCATATCTTAAAACGCTCGCCATTTCCAAACCGTAACTCCGATTCCCATGATCTTTATGTCGTTTTCAATCGATTTCATCCCCTCTATCCAGTGGCACACTTGGTTTTCCAAGTTGATGCCAGGCTCATGCATTTCCTGTCATATCTTGCATTTTGCATCCCGCATAGCATATCGTCATTTCATCATATTGCTTGGTCTTGCCCGTGGTTGATTGTATCCTTGTTGCTTGTTTGTCTTGTTGGGTAGAGCCGGGAGACGAGTTCGCTACCGAGGAGCCCGTTGAGTTTGCTTGTGAGGATCCAGTCAACTCTGACAACTGTGCAGGCAAGATGATCATACCCTCGAAATCACTACTATCTTTGCTATGCTAGTTTGCTCGCTCTTTTGCTTTGCCACTGCTACGATGCCTACCTTTTGCTTGTCAGCCTCCCAATTGCCATGTTGATCCTCTAACCCCCCATTGTCCTAGCAAACCGTTGATTGGCTATGTTACCGCTTTGCTCAGCCCTTCTTATAGTGTTGTTAGCTGCAGGTGAAGATTGGAGCCGTTCCTTGCTGGAACATTTATTTACTTGTTGGGATATCATTATATTGCTATGTTATCTTAATGCATCTATATACTTGGTGAAGGGTGGAAGGCTCGGCCTCTCGCCTAGTGTTTTGTTCCACTCTTGCCGCCCTAGTTTCCGTCATATCGGTGTTATGTTCCCGGATTGTTGCGTCCCTTACGCGGTTGGGTTATAATGGGAACCCCTTGATAGTTCGCCTTGATTAAAGCTTTTCCAGCAATGCCCAACATTGGTTTTACCATTTGCCACCTAGCCTCTTTTTCCCTTGGGTTTCCGGAGCCCGAAGGTCATCTTATTTTAACCCCCCCGGGCCAGTGCTCCTCTGAGCGTTGGTCCAAACTAGAGTCCTGTGCAGCGCCCCCTCGGGGAAACTCGAGGTTTGGTTTTAGTTGTATGGAGCGCTCATCTGAGTGTGCCCCGAGAAAGAGATATGTGCAGCTCCTATCGGGATTTGTCGGCACATTCGGGCGGTGTTGCTGGTCTTGTTTTAACCTGTCGAATTGTCTTGTTGTACCGGGTTGCCGAGTCTGATCGGTGTGTCTCGGGTGGAGGTCTATTCCTTCGTTGACCGTGAGAGCTTGTCATGGGCTAAGTTGGGACTCCCCTGCAGGGATTGATCTTTCGAAAGCCGTGCCCGCGGTTATGGGCAGATGGGAATTTGTTAATGTCCGGTTGTAGATTACTTGAACTAAACTTAACTAAAATGAATCAACCGTGTGTGTTACCGTGATGGCCCCTTCTCGGCGGAGTCCGGGAAGTGGACACGGTGTTGGAGTTATGCTTGCGCAGGATGTTCCTTTAGCTTCTCGCTCGTGCTTCGCCTTCTCTTCTCGCTCTCTTTTGCGTATAAGTTAGCCACCACATATGCTAGTCGCTTGCTGCAGCTCCACATATATTGCCTTATCCATTCCTATGAGCTTAAATAGTCTTGATCGCGTGGGTGTGAGATTGCTGAGTCCCTGTGGCTCACAGATACTACAACTCCAGATGCAGGTCCAGGTGATTCCGCTCCAGGTGACGAGTACGAGCTCAAGTGGGAGTTCGATGAGGACTCTCAGCGATACTATGTGTCTTTTCCGGATGATCAGTAGTGGTGTCTAGTTGGGGATCGATTCAGGGCCTTGTCGCATGTTGGGTTCTTTTTTTTTCTATTTTGGCACCGTAGTCGGGCCATGAGTGTTTGTTTGATGGATGTTATTTATGTACTCTGATGTGACGTGGCGAGTGTAAGCCAACTATGGTATCTCCCCCTTTTATTATACATTACATGGGATGTTGTAATGATTGCCTGACTTGCGACATTGCTTTCAATGCGGTTATGCCTCTAAGTCGTGCCTCGACACGTGGGAGCTATAGCCGCATCGAGGGCGTTACAAGTTGGTAATCAGAGCCATCCCTGACCTTAGGAGCCCCACTGTTTGATCGTTTTTAGCAGCCGAGTTGTGTCTAGATAAATGTTTTGAGTCCTTAGGAATTATATATCGGAGAGCTTAGGAATTCTTTTTACTTCCCAGTCTCCTCATCGCTCTGGTAAGGCATCCTGGCGTAGAGTTTTGACTCTTCTCTTCTCAAATTTCACTAAAAAAAATTTTAGGATCACGCGAGTATTTTGGTTTTGTTCCGATGGTTTTGTGACGAGAACATTGTTCTTGGTGCCTCCTGTCTTTAGGGGTTGTGGCAGTGTCCCGGGGAGTTGAGCTCCGAGGTGTTGTCGTCACAATTTTATCGTTGCAATTCTGGTATACTTGAGATATGTGCGCGACATCGGAAATCTCTTTTATGCAGTTCGTTGGTGAGATAACCTCGATGCCACCCAGTACTGGGGCGGGAGTTCGGGAGTATCGCCATAACTTGTATAACGGATGCTTTTCGAAGGTTGAGGTAGATGGTTTCCGAAGTTTTCCTGGTTATGTGTTGAAGGATGGATACAGCTGGATGTAGGATTTGCTAGTTTGGGTGAGATATTGTGCTTCCCCTGTATCCCCAACACCTGATTGCATAACCGGAAAGGTTCGGGAGTTTCATAGGTGGGAATTCTAGTAGCTCTAGTTCTTCTTCCACGGATATTGGTTTGAGATTGGGATTTCTTACCGATTATTCGTTCTTGATCCGTACCTTGTTGAATTATTTCTCTTCCTTAATTCTTCGTGGCTTCTCAATTTATGGATATGTGACCATTTGAAGAGGAATGCATTCGTTCATTTTGTTCGGATGTGAAGACTATATGTTGCAATTTTCATTTCGTTGGATTCAGCTTCTATATTGTTGTCTATCAATGTGCTAATGGTGGTCAACCTCTTCAGGATGGCTCCTCCAACGCGCACGACTCCGAACCCTGATCCGCCTCCACCTCCGCCTCCTCCGGAAGCATGGCAAGCTGTGATGGCCGCTACTAATGCAAATACACAGTTGATCATGCAAATCCTCCAAGAGCGCAATCAAGGCAGTCAAGGGATTCAAGGCCACAATCAGCACCACTTTGCTACTCTGAACCAGTTCCTCGCAAATGGCCCAAAGACGTTCAGCGGTTGTGTTGAGGCTACCGATGCTGACGATTGGCTAGTGGATCTGGGCAAGCATTTTGAATGTAGCAACGTCAGGCCTGAAGATTTCGTCAAGTTCGCTTCTTTCCAGCTCAAAGATCAGGCTGCAGAGTGGTTCCAGCAGTACAAGGATTCCAGAGGTGGACGTGTTATCACTTGGGACGATTTCCGTCAAGATTTCCGCGCTCATCACATCCCTCAAAGTGTGGTTGAGAGTAAGCGTCAGGAATTCCGCAATCTGAAGCAAGGCTCTTTGTCTGTCTATGACTACAACAAGTTGTTCCAGAAGCTCGCCCGTTTTGCCAAGCAGGATGTTCCTGATGAGAAGAGCATGATGTATCAGTTCAGGGGTGGTCTTCGTGAGGAAATTCAGCTCGCTCTTGTCCTCTTTGAGCCGTTGAGATACGATGAGTTCTACAACATGGCACTGAAGCAAGAGGCTGCTTAGATGAGGTGTGATGCTTCTAGGAAGCGTGCCAGAGATGTTACTCCGTCTTCCTCTACTTAAGTGGTCAAGCAGCAGAAGTACTGGCTTCCTCCTCCTCCGTTCCGTCAGCCGTATCAGCAGAAGAGCAAAGGTGGCAGTGGTTTCTCCCACCCACCCAACCCAGGCTTTCAGAACAAGTCTTCATCTCAAGCGCCAAGACCGAGTGCTCCGTATCACCGTCCGCTTTCAGAGGTCACGTGCAACAAGTGCCAACAGAAGGGTCACTATGCCAACAAGTGTACCAACCAAAGGCGTCTTCCTCCTCCTCCTCCTGTCAGATCGGCAAGTACAGCTGTGGTCAAGCATAATCCCAAGCACGCCAAGGTCAATATGGTGAATGCAGCTCAGGCAGAGGACTCGTCAGATGTGATCATGGGTAACCTTCCTGTTAACGATGTTCCTGCAAAAGTTCTTTTTGACACAGGTGCATCGCATTGCTTCATTTCCAAACCTTTTGCATCAAAGTATGAGTGTGATTATCAGTATCTGCAAAGTTCCTTGCAAATTGTGTCACCGGGCAAGCAGATGACAGCTAACACCTGCGTCCCTGAGGTTACTATCACATTGGGTGACTACAAGTTCCTTTCTTCCCCAATTGTTCTCGGTAACTCGGATATTGATCTTATTCTCGGAATGGATTGGCTTTCTAAGCACAAGGCACATCTTGACTGTGCTGCCAGGCAGATTCAATTGACTCATTCGTCTGAGGATGTCATTGTCTTTGCCGCTCGGGATAATACCATCCGGTTGTTTTCTCTCAATGAGAAGGGTGAATTGGATGCCATCTCTCAAATTCCTGTCGTTTGCGAATATCAAGACGTCTTTCCAGAAGAACTTCCAGGGATGCCTCCAAGCCGGCCGGTTGAATTCGTTATTGAACTTGAGCCCGGTACGGAACCTGTGTGCAAACGTCCCTACAAGCTCGGCCCCGAAGAGTTGAAGGAGTTGAAGAAACAACTCGATGAGCAAGAAAGATTGGGTCTCATCCGGCCTAGTACTTCTCCGTGGGGTTGTGGTGTTCTTTTTGTGAAGAAGAAGGATGGTTCGAGTCGACTTTGTATTGATTACCGTCCAGTAAACAAGAAGACCATCAAGAACAAATACCCACTTCCCAACATCAATGAGCTGTTCGAACAACTCAAGGGTGCTCAAGTATTCTCCAAGCTTGATCTCCGTATGGGTTATCATCAGATTCGTATTCGTGAGCAAGATATTCCCAAGACGGCGTTCAGAACAAGCTTTGGTTCATATGAATACACCGTCATGTCTTTTGGCCTCGCCAACGCTCCTCCGACGTTCTCTCGCATGATGAACTTCATCTTCAGCCCCTACACCAATGAATTCGTTTTGGTCTATCTCGACGACATTCTGGTTTTCTCGAAGAACAAGGAAGATCATGCCAAGCACTTGCGTTTGGTACTTGACAAGCTCAAAGAACATCAGTTCTACGCCAAGTTCTCCAAGTGTGAATTTTGGCTCGATGAGGTTCTTTATCTTGGTCATATCATCTCTGCCAAGGGCATTTCCGTGAATCCTGAGAAGGTGTCTGCAATTGTGAATTGGGAACCTCCTCAGAACGTAAAGCAACTCCGCAGTTTCCTCGGTCTCGCAAGCTATTGCAGAAGATTCGTTGAAAACTTTTCTAAGATCGCCAAGCCTCTCTCAAATCTTCTTCAGAAGCACGTCAAGTACGTTTGGTCTCCGGAGTGTGATATTGCTTTCAACACTTTGAAAGAGAAATTGATCACTGCTCCAGTTCTGACTCCGCCTGATGAAACCAAGCCGTACGAGGTCTTTTGTGATGCCTCTCTCCAAGGTCTCGGTGCTGTACTGATGCAAGAGAATAAAGTTGTTGCTTATACCTCTCGCCAGTTGAAACCTAATGAGAAGAACTACCCCACTCATGATCTCGAGTTGGCGGCAGTTGTGCATGCTTTGTTGACTTGGAGACATCTTCTATTGGGAAGGAAAGTGGATATTTTCACTGATCACAAGAGTCTCAAGTACATCTTCACTCAGCCTAATCTCAACCTCAGGCAGACTCGATGGGTCGAAATGATTCAAGAGTACAATCCGAGTATCGAGTATACTCCAGGCAAGGCTAATGTGATTGCTAACGCGTTGAGTAGAAAAGCATATTGCAACAGTCTGATTCTCAAGCCTTATCAACCCGAGCTTTGTGAAGCTTTCTGCAAGCTTAATCTGCAAGTTGTTCCTCAAGGTTTCCTCGCCAACCTTCAAGTTTCTCCTACCTTGGAAGACCAGATTCGCCAAGCCCAACTTCTTGATGCTATGGTGAAAAAGGTGAAGATTGGTATTGCAAAGAGTCAGTCCAAGTACAGGTGCTACCGACTTGATGACAAGGACACTCTCTTCTTCGAGGATCGAATTGTTGTGCCCAAAGGTGAACTTCGTAAGGTGATCATGAACGAGGCTCACAATTCTCTCCTCTCCATCCACCCTGGGAGTACGAAGATGTATCAGGACCTCAAGCAAGCTTATTGGTGGACTCGAATGAAGCGCGAGATCGCTCAATTCGTGAACGAGTGTGATGTCTGCAGAAGAGTGAAGGCAGAACACCAAAGGCCAGCTGGTCTCCTCCAACCTCTTGCCATTCCAGAATGGAAGTTTGACCACATTGAAATGGACTTCGTGACTGGGTTTCCAAAGTCCAAGCGTGGCAATGATGCTATATTTGTTGTCATCGACAAGCTCACCAAAGTGGCTCACTTTCTGCCTATCAAAGAGTCAATCACTGCAGCTCAATTGGCGGAACTCTATACCTCTCGCATTGTCTCTCTGCACGGTATTCCTCAAGTGATATCTTCAGACCGTGGCAGCATCTTTACCTCCAAGTTTTGGGATTCTTTTCAGAAGGCCATGGGCACAAACATCCGCTTCATCACAGCTTTCCATCCTCAAACAAGCGGTCAAGTCGAGCGTGTCAACCAAATTCTTGAAGATATGCTCAGGGCTTGTGTGATCTCCTTCGGCATGAAGTGGGAGGACTGTCTTCCTTATGCTGAATTCTCTTACAACAACAGCTTTCAAGCAAGTTCGGGCAAGGCCCCCTTTGAAATTCTGTATGGCAGGAAGTGTCGTACCCCTCTCAACTGGTCTGAAACCGGTGAACGTCAGCTGCTGGGTAATGACCTAATCACAGAAGCAGAAGATATGTGCAAAGTCATTCGTGATAACCTCAAAGCAGCCCAGTCCCGACAGAAGAGCTACTATGATAGTAAGCACCGTGATCTGGTTTTCGAGATCGGAGATCATGTTTACCTCCGCATCTCTCCCATGAAAGGTACTCGTCGCTTCAGTATCAAAGGGAAGCTTGCCCCTAGATACGTGGGACCTTTCAAGATTGTCAGCAAGAGAGGCGACCTCGCCTACCAACTCGAGCTTCCTTCAAACTTTGCAAATGTTCATGATGTGTTCCATGTCTCTCAGCTTCGAAAGTGCTTCGAGACTCCTGACCGCACCGTCAACTTCGAGGACATTGAGCTCCAAGAAGATCTCTCTTATCGTGAGCACCCAGTTGCTATTCTTGAAGAGACTGAACGCAAGACTCGCAACAAGTCAATCAAATTTCTCAAAGTTAAGTGGTCTCACCATTCCGACCGTGAAGCTACCTGGGAACGCGAAGATCACCTCCGTTCTGAGTACCCGGAGTTCTTTCAGTCCTAGATCTCGGGTCGAGATCTTTTCGTAGTGGTGGAGTGTTGTAACGCCCCAGATGTAACTTTCCATATTTGTATCCAACTCTTGCCGTCTCCGGCGCTAAGTTATATTTATTTCTCGGGTTCGGGTCTTTGTCTCCATGTGTTGTTTTTCTTTTTCGTGCATCTCTTACCATGTCATCATGTGCCTTGCATTTGCATACGTGTTCATCTCATGCATTCGAGCATTTTCCCCGTTGTCCGTTTTGCATTCCGGCGCTTCGTTCTCCTCCGGTGGTCATTTCTAGCTTTCTTTCGTGTTTGGGAATTAAACATTTCCGGATTGGACCGAGACTTGCCAAGCGGCCTTGGTTTACTACCGGTAGACCGCCTGCCAAGTTTCGGGTCATTTGGACTTCGTTTGATAGCCCAACGGTTAACCGAGGGACCGAAAAGGCCTCGTATGTGTTGCAGCCCAACACCCCCCAAATTTGGCCCAAAACCCATCAAACTCTGCCCCATGTCCTAGAGCGTTCGATCACGATCGTGTGGGCGAAAACCGCACCTCATTTGGACTCTCCTAGCTCCACTTATGCCTATTTATACCCCCTCCATTCGGATCTCTTCTTCCCCGTCCGAAACCCTAAAAATCCCCGCGCCGAGCCGGACACGTCCGTCCCGGCCCGGACAACCGCCGCCGCCGCCCGCAGCCACTGAGGGCTCACCACGTCGCAGCCGCGCCTCCACCGCCGCCGTGGCTCGCCAGGCCCGGGG